>NW_028135621.1:0-227277 GCF_964662115.1 Mustela nivalis
CACCGTTCGCGGATGGATGCCTGGGAAGCCCGCCTCGCATTCCAATTGTCTCCTAGCAACAAGACAGTTTAGATCTGATGGCTCTGCGGGAGCAACCGGGGTGGCTGAGTTGAAATGGACTTTCCTGAGGATGGGTCCTAATGTGTTTTTGTGTCCATGAGGGCCTTGGAATGGGGCGGTGGCACCCGGACCCTGAAGTACTCTCCTAAGCTTTGGACATGGCTCCCATGCACAGGTTTCCTTGTGGAGACGAGATGAGTTCTGATGGGTGCCTCAGGAAAACCCCTATGCTCGTATTGGAATCAGGCTTTTGAGGACACATGCCTGTAACCCAAAGCAATGGATCCTATTATGGCCTAGGGTCCTGTCTGGTTCAATCTTCTTCTCTGGGGACATCCATCTATGGTATGAGTGGAGGTCGATTATCAGCTGGTGTCAGACAGCCCTTGTTTGTTCCGGGCGACCTACACTATTGGGATGGCCTCAGGGACTTTGGAGATTTCTCCTAATTTGTACGATTTTGGACCATGGAATGGGCAGAATTCCCATGGATTGGTAGGCACAGTCCTAATGTGTGGCTCGAGGGGCCCAGCCTGGAGGGTGTGTGGCCGAAGACTTTGAGGACAGAAGTCTGAAGACACAAACTCAGCTTAGGTTTGGGGACGTAGGTATGGCAGGCCCGATCTACAAACCATGAGAAGAACTCTTCAGGATATGAAGAATGTGTGAGTCTGAGGCTCTTGCTCAGGCTTTTGTCTCTGGATTTTGTATCAGCGATGGCCGTGGAATGTCGGGGACGCCTCATGGGCCATAGACGAATCTTCCTCTCTGAGGATTTGGCCCGATTCCCAATTGCTTTTCGTCAATCTGTGGGAAGGGAGGACTCATTTCAGTTTTGTTACCCCAGCTGTCCCACCAAAAGAGGAATTCCAAAGCCAAGCCGTGGGGAAGACTGAAGGGACAACCCGAACTATGGTTAAAAATTGGGGCCTAGGGGCATGGCAAGCCCAATATGATATCTCTTCATCCAGCCACTGAGTGGCCTTACTTGAGGACTGGGCTCAGCCTGAGCTTCACAATGTGTGTTTGTGACCAATGTGGCCCACGAGCATGGGCGGGGCC
Source organism: Mustela nivalis (assembly GCF_964662115.1). NCBI lineage: Eukaryota > Metazoa > Chordata > Mammalia > Carnivora > Mustelidae > Mustela > Mustela nivalis. The sequence continues at coordinate 1,123 of NW_028135621.1, forward strand.
TCATGGGCCACACTGGTTTCAACTACACTGAACGTTGGACAACATGCCAACCACAAGGTTTCTTGCCATGGGGAAGGAGTTCTGATTTCTGCATCACCTTCAACCCTGGGCAGTGATTGGAGATAAGGTCTAGGTTCTGAAACCTGAAAACTGATGTTGGGAAGAGATGACGACCTAAGGCCATGGCGGCTCGATGTGCTCAGTGTGCGGCCAGGTGTCTGGGAGGGGCCAGGGTGTCCAGGCTCAGGCTGTGTCAGAAAGGGCATTAGTGCCCTGGTCAGCCTATGTATTTGGGGTACAGCCAAGGTCGGTGCAGGTTGATCCTCATTTGGGATTGCTGGGTAGCACCAGAGGACAATGTTTTTCTTCTGGAGGGCCGGCAGAGTGCTGCATTGTAGTTCTGGATTGCCAAACTGGAGGGCTTGTGGGCCAGTAGTCTGACGACAAAAGTCTGAGAACACAAGCTAGGCTTAGGTTTCTGGGTGAGGCCATGGCACGCACAATCTACAGACCTGTATCGAGATCTCGTGCATCTGAAGTCAGGGCGAGGATCAGACGATCGCTCAGGTTGCAGTTTCTGTCCCTGATGGCCCCTTCATGAATGGGCGGGGGCATCACGAGGCCATGTGGGTTTTCCCTCGGTGGGAGTTGTGAGAAGCTCCAAACTGCAGAGAGTCTTCTGCAGGACAATTGAGACCTGTTGTTTGGCTCCAGGCCAATGATTCTGAGCAGGGTTCTAAGGATGGATGGCTGGGTAGCCCACCTCGCATTCCAGTTGTCTCCTAGCAACAAGACAGGTTAGATCTCCTGGATCTGTGGGGAGCAACCGAGGACGCTGAGTTGAAATGGACACCCCTGGGGATGGGTCCTAACGTGCTTTTGTGTCTATGGAGACCTTGGAATGAAGCGGTGGCACTGGGGCCCTAAAGGGTTCTCCTAAACGGAGGCTTTGACACAGCTCCAACGTGCAAGTTTCCCATGTGTAGATGAGATGTTTTCTGATGGGTGAGTCAAGAAACAGCTATATGCTGCTTTTGAAATCCAGGCCTCTGAGGAGAGATGCCTGGAAACCAAAGCAATGGATCTGATTAGTGCCTAGGGGCATGTTCTTTCCTTTTTACCTCTGGGGACATCTGTCTATGGGTCTGAGTGCAGGTAGGTGCTCAGTTGGGCTTAGATTGCCCCTGTTGTTCCTGGGAAGCCACCACTATTGAGATGGATCAGGGACTTTGGAGGTTTATCCTATTAGAAGGGTAGTGGCCATTGGAATGGGCACACACAATTCCCTTGGAGAGGGCAAGTACAGTCCTCAGGTTTGGCTCCAGGGGCCTGAGCCTGTAGGTTGTGTAGGCCAGGGCTGTTTGGACAGTTGTCTGAAAACACAAACTCGGCTTATGTTTCGGGTCATAGGTATGGAAGGACTGATCTACAGACCATGAGGAGAACTCTTCGGGATTTGAAAGAAGGGCGAGTGTGAGGCTCCTGCTCAATTTTTTTGTCTCTGGATATCGTGTCACTCATGGTCGTGGAATTTCTGGGTGACTTCATGGGAAATGGACGAGTCTTACTCTCTGGTGGTTTGGCCCCATCCAAAGAGTTTGGGGTCATTCTGTGGGCTAGGAAGAAGTCCGTTTTTTTTTTATTCTTGTTTTTTTCTTTTTTATCCTCAGGTGTCCCACCAAATGAGGGATTCCAGAGTAGAGCCCTGGGGAGGGGCGACTGGACCATCAGAAATTTGGTTAAAAATTGGGGCCTAGGGACATGTCAAGCCCATTATGACAACTAATGGTCCAGCAACTGAGAGGACTTACTAGAGGACAGGACTCATGCTGAGGGTCACAATGCGTGTGTATGCCCTCGTCGCACTCAAGGATGGGCGGGGCCTCAGGGTGAATGCTGGTTTCTCCTACACTGAACGTTGGACAACGTGCCAACCACAGGGTTCTTGCCATGGGTAAGGAGGAGTTCTGATTTCTGCATCACACTAATCCCTGGGCAGTGATTGGAGATAAGGTCTAGGTTCTGAAACCTGAAAACTGAGGTAGGGAAGAGATGATGACCTAAGGCCATGGCGGGTTTTATGTGCTCAGTGTGCGGTCAGCTTCATGGGTGTTGGTCAGGAGGTCCGGGCTCAGGTTGTGTTCGACAGTGCATTAGTGCCCAGGTTAGACTATATAATTTGGGTAAAGTCGAGTGCTGTGTAGGTTTACCCTCATTTAAGGTGCCTGGGCAGCTCATGAGGCAATAATTTTTTTTCTAGAGGGCAGGCAGAGTGCTGCATTGTGGGTCCGGAATTGCCAAACTTGAGTTCTTCGGGGCCAGGAGTGTGAGAACGGAAGTCTGAGAAGACAAGCTAGACTTGGGTTTCAGGGCGAGGGCACGGCAGGTACCCCCTGCAGATCTGAACCAATATCTCATGCATCTGAAGTCAGGGCGAGGATCAGACGTTGGCTCAGGTTGGAGTTTCTGAGCATGACCGCCGCTTCATGAAGGGAGCGGAATCTCGAGGCCATTGAGGTTTTCCCACGTTGGGAGTTGTGGGATGCCCCCTTCATGGATTCCTTCTGCGGGACAATTGAGACGTGTTGGACAGCTCCAGGACATCCCATATGGAATGACTCCAGAGCACCGTTCGCGGATGGATGCCTGGGAAGCCCGCCTCGCATTCCAATTGTCTCCTAGCAACAAGACAGTTTAGATCTGATGGCTCAGCGGGACCAACCGAGGTGGCTGAGTTGAAATGGACTTTCCTGAGGATGGGTCCTAATGTGCTTTTGTGTCCATGAGGGCCTTGGAATGGGGCGGTGGCACCGGGACCCTGAAGTACTCTCCTAAGCTTTGGACATGGCTCCCATGCACAGGTTTCCTTGTGGAGACGAGATGAGTTCTGATGGGTGCCTCAGGAAAACCCCTATGCTCGTATTGGAATCAGGCTTTTGAGGACACATGCCTGTAACCCAAAGCAATGGATCCTATTATGGCCTAGGGTCCTGTCTGGTTCAATCTTCTTCTCTGGGGACATCCATCTATGGTATGAGTGGAGGTCGATTATCAGCTGGTGTCAGACAGCCCTTGTTTGTTCCGGGCGACCTACACTATTGGGATGGCCTCAGGGACTTTGGAGGTTTCTCCTAATTTGTACGATTTTGGACCATGGAATGGGCAGAATTCCCATGGATTGGAAGGCACAGCCCTAATGTGGGGCTCGAGGGTCCCAGCCTGGAGGGTGTGTGGCCGAAGACTTTGAGGACAGAAGTCTGAAGACACAAACTCAGCTTAGGTTTGGGGACGTAGGTATGGCAGGCCCGATCTACAAACCATGAGAAGAACTCTTCAGGATATGAAGAATGTGTGAGTCTGAGGCTCTTGCTCAAGCTTTTGTCTCTGGATTTTGTATCAGCGATGGCCGTGGAATGTCGGGGACGCCTCATGGGCCATAGACGAATCTTCCTCTCTGAGGATTTGGCCCGATTCCCAATTGCTTTTCGTCAATCTGTGGGAAGGGAGGACTCATTTCAGTTTTGTTACCTCAGCTGTCCCACCAAAAGAGGAATTCCAAAGCCAAGCCGTGGGGAAGACTGAAGGGACAACCCGAACTATGGTTAAAAATTGGGGCCTAGGGGCATGGCAAGCCCAATATGATATCTCTTCATCCAGCCACTGAGTGGCCTTACTTGAGGACTGGGCTCAGCCTGAGCGTCACAATGTGTGTTTGTGACCAACGTGGCCCGCGAGCATGGGCGGGGCCTCATGGGCCACACTGGTTTCAACTACACTGAACGTTGGACAACATGCCAACCACAAGGTTTCTTGCCATGGGGAAGGAGTTCTGATTTCTGCATCACCTTCAACCCTGGGCAGTGATTGGAGATAAGGTCTAGGTTCTGAAACCTGAAAACTGATGTTGGGAAGAGATGACGACCTAAGGCCATGGTGGCTCGATGTGCTCAGTGTGCGGCCAGCTGTCTGGGAGGGGCCAGGGGGTCCAGGCTCAGGCTGTGTCAGAAAGGGCATTAGTGCCCTGGTCAGCCTATGTATTTGGGGTACAGCCAAGGTCGGTGCAGGTTGATCCTCATTTGGGATTACTGGGTAGCACCAGAGGACAATGTTTTTCTTCTGGAGGGCCGGCAGAGTGCTGCATTGTAGTTCTGGATTGCCAAACTGGAGGGCTTGTGGGCCAGTAGTCTGACGACAAAAGTCTGAGAACACAAGCTAGGCTTAGGTTTCTGGGTGAGGCCATGGCACGCACAATCTACAGACCTGAATCGAGATCTCGTGCATCTGAAGTCAGGGCGAGGATCAGACGATCGCTCAGGTTGGAGTTTCTGTCCCTGATGGCCCCTTCATGAATGGGCGGGGGCATCACGAGGCCATGGGGGTTTTCCCACGATGGGAGTTGTGAGAAGCTCCAAACTGCAGAGAGTCTTCTGCAGGACAATTGAGACCTGTTGTTTGGCTCCAGGCCAATGATTCTGAGCACGGTTCTAAGGATGGATGGCTGGGTAGCTCACCTCGCATTCCAATTGTCTCCTAGCAACAAGACAGGTTAGATCTCCTGGATCTGTGGGGAGCAACCGAGGACGCTGAGTTGAAATGGACACCCCTGGGGATGGGTCCTAACGTGCTTTTGTGTCTATGGAGACCTTGGAATGAAGCGGTGGCACTGGGGCCCTAAAGGGTTCTCCTAAACGGAGGCTTTGACACAGCTCCAACGTGCAAGTTTCCCATGTGTAGATGAGATGTTTTCTGATGGGTGAGTCAAGAAACAGCTATATGCTGCTTTTGAAATCCAGGCCTCTGAGGAGAGATGCCTGGAAACCAAAGCAATGGATCTGATTAGTGCCTAGCGGCCTGTTCTTTCCTTTTTCCTCTGGGGACATCTGTCTATGGGTCTGATTGCAGGTAGGTGCTCAGTTGGGCTCAGATTGCCCCTGTTGTTCCTGGGAAGCCACCACTATTGAGATGGATCAGGGACTTTGGAGGTTTATCCTATTAGAAGGGTAGTGGCCATTGGAAAGGGCACACACAATTCCCTTGGAGAGGGCAAGTACAGTCCTCAGGTTTGGCTCCAGGGGCCTGAGCCTGTAGGTTGTGTAGGCCAGGGCTGTTTGGACAGTTGTCTGAAAACACAAACTCGGCTTAAGTTTCAGGTCATAGGTATGGCAGGACTGATCTACAGACCATGAGGAGAACTCTTCGGGATTTGAAAGAAGGGCGAGTGTGAGGCTCCTGCTCAAGTTTTTGTCTCTGGATATCGTGTCACTCATGGTCGTTGAATTTCTGGGTGACTTCATGGGAAATGGACGAGTCTTACTCTCTGGTGGTTTGGCCCCGTCCAAAGAGTTTGGGGTCATTCTGTGGGCTGGAAGAAGTCCGTTTTTTTTTTTATTCTGTTTTTTTCTTTTTTATCCTCAGGTGTCCCACCAAATGAGGGATTCCAGAGTAGAGCCCTGGGGAGGGGCGACTGGACCATCAGAAAATTGGTTAAAAATTGGGGCCTAGGGACATGTCAAGCCCATTATGACATCTAATGGTCCAGCAACTGAGAGGACTTACTAGAGGACAGGACTCATGCTGAGGGTCACAATGCGTGTGTATGCCCTCGTCGCACTCAAGAATAGGCGGGGCCTCTGGGTGAATGCTGGTTTCTCCTACACTGAACTTTGGACAACGTGCCAACCACAGGGTTCTTGCCATGGGTAAGGAGGAGTTCTGATTTCTGCATCACACTCACCCCTGGGCAGTGATTGGAGATAAGGTCTCGGTTCTGAAGCCTGAAAACTGAGGTAGGGAAGAGATGATGTCCTAAGGCCATGGCGGGTTTTATGTGCTCAGTGTGCGGACAGCTTTATGGGTGTTGGTCAGGAGGTCCGGGCTCAGGTTCTGTTCGACAGTGCATTAGTGCCCTGGTTAGACTATATAATTTGGGTAAAGTCGAGTGCTGTGTAGGTTTACCCTCATTTAAGGTGCCTGGGCAGCTCATGAGGCAATAATTTTTTTTCTAGAGGGCAGGCAGAGTGCTGCGTTGTGGGTCCAGAATTGCCAAACTTGAGGGCTTCGGGGCCAGGAGTGTGAGGATGGAAGTCTGAGAAGACAAGCTAGACTTGGGTTTCAGGGCGAGGGCACGGCAGGTACCCCCTGCAGATCTGAACCAATATCTCATGCATCTGAAGTCAGGGCGAGGATCAGACGTTGGCTCAGGTTGGAGTTTCTGAGCATGACGGCCGCTTCATGAAGGGAGCGGAATCTCGAGGCCATTGAGGTTATCCCACGTTGGGAGTTGTGGGATGCCCCCTTCAAGGATTCCTTCTGCGGGACAATTGAGACCTGTTGGACAGCTCCAGGACATCCCATATGGAATGACTCCAGAGCACCGTTCGCGGATGGATGCCTGGGAAGCCCGCCTCGCATTCCAATTGTCTCCTAGCAACAAGACAGTTTAGATCTGATGGCTCTGCGGGAGCAACCGGGGTGGCTGAGTTGAAATGGACTTTCCTGAGGATGGGTCCTAATGTGTTTTTGTGTCCATGAGGGCCTTGGAATGGGGCGGTGGCACCCGGACCCTGAAGTACTCTCCTAAGCTTTGGACATGGCTCCCATGCACAGGTTTCCTTGTGGAGACGAGATGAGTTCTGATGGGTGCCTCAGGAAAACCCCTATGCTCGTATTGGAATCAGGCTTTTGAGGACACATGCCTGTAACCCAAAGCAATGGATCCTATTATGGCCTAGGGTCCTGTCTGGTTCAATCTTCTTCTCTGGGGACATCCATCTATGGTATGAGTGGAGGTCGATTATCAGCTGGTGTCAGACAGCCCTTGTTTGTTCCGGGCGACCTACACTATTGGGATGGCCTCAGGGACTTTGGAGATTTCTGCTAATTTGTACGATTTTGGACCATGGAATGGGCAGAATTCCCATGGATTGGTAGGCACAGTCCTAATGTGTGGCTCGAGGGGCCCAGCCTGGAGGGTGTGTGGCCGAAGACTTTGAGGACAGAAGTCTGAAGACACAAACTCAGCTTAGGTTTGGGGACGTAGGTATGGCAGGCCCGATCTACAAACCATGAGAAGAACTCTTCAGGATATGAAGAATGTGTGAGTCTGAGGCTCTTGCTCAGGCTTTTGTCTCTGGATTTTGTATCAGCGATGGCCGTGGAATGTCGGGGACGCCTCATGGGCCATAGACGAATCTTCCTCTCTGAGGATTTGGCCCGATTCCCAATTGCTTTTCGTCAATCTGTGGGAAGGGAGGACTCATTTCAGTTTTGTTACCCCAGCTGTCCCACCAAAAGAGGAATTCCAAAGCCAAGCCGTGGGGAAGACTGAAGGGACAACCCGAACTATGGTTAAAAATTGGGGCCTAGGGGCATGGCAAGCCCAATATGATATCTCTTCATCCAGCCACTGAGTGGCCTTACTTGAGGACTGGGCTCAGCCTGAGCTTCACAATGTGTGTTTGTGACCAATGTGGCCCACGAGCATGGGCGGGGCCTCATGGGCCACACTGGTTTCAACTACACTGAACGTTGGACAACATGCCAACCACAAGGTTTCTTGCCATGGGGAAGGAGTTCTGATTTCTGCATCACCTTCAACCCTGGGCAGTGATTGGAGATAAGGTCTAGGTTCTGAAACCTGAAAACTGATGTTGGGAAGAGATGACGACCTAAGGCCATGGCGGCTCGATGTGCTCAGTGTGCGGCCAGGTGTCTGGGAGGGGCCAGGGTGTCCAGGCTCAGGCTGTGTCAGAAAGGGCATTAGTGCCCTGGTCAGCCTATGTATTTGGGGTACAGCCAAGGTCGGTGCAGGTTGATCCTCATTTGGGATTGCTGGGTAGCACCAGAGGACAATGTTTTTCTTCTGGAGGGCCGGCAGAGTGCTGCATTGTAGTTCTGGATTGCCAAACTGGAGGGCTTGTGGGCCAGTAGTCTGACGACAAAAGTCTGAGAACACAAGCTAGGCTTAGGTTTCTGGGTGAGGCCATGGCACGCACAATCTACAGACCTGTATCGAGATCTCGTGCATCTGAAGTCAGGGCGAGGATCAGACGATCGCTCAGGTTGCAGTTTCTGTCCCTGATGGCCCCTTCATGAATGGGCGGGGGCATCACGAGGCCATGTGGGTTTTCCCACGGTGGGAGTTGTGAGAAGCTCCAAACTGCAGAGAGTCTTCTGCAGGACAATTGAGACCTGTTGTTTGGCTCCAGGCCAATGATTCTGAGCAGGGTTCTAAGGATGGATGGCTGGGTAGCCCACCTCGCATTCCAGTTGTCTCCTAGCAACAAGACAGGTTAGATCTCCTGGATCTGTGGGGAGCAACCGAGGACGCTGAGTTGAAATGGACACCCCTGGGGATGGGTCCTAACGTGCTTTTGTGTCTATGGAGACCTTGGAATGAAGCGGTGGCACTGGGGCCCTAAAGGGTTCTCCTAAACGGAGGCTTTGACACAGCTCCAACGTGCAAGTTTCCCATGTGTAGATGAGATGTTTTCTGATGGGTGAGTCAAGAAACAGCTATATGCTGCTTTTGAAATCCAGGCCTCTGAGGAGAGATGCCTGGAAACCAAAGCAATGGATCTGATTAGTGCCTAGGGGCATGTTCTTTCCTTTTTACCTCTGGGGACATCTGTCTATGGGTCTGAGTGCAGGTAGGTGCTCAGTTGGGCTTAGATTGCCCCTGTTGTTCCTGGGAAGCCACCACTATTGAGATGGATCAGGGACTTTGGAGGTTTATCCTATTAGAAGGGTAGTGGCCATTGGAATGGGCACACACAATTCCCTTGGAGAGGGCAAGTACAGTCCTCAGGTTTGGCTCCAGGGGCCTGAGCCTGTAGGTTGTGTAGGCCAGGGCTGTTTGGACAGTTGTCTGAAAACACAAACTCGGCTTATGTTTCGGGTCATAGGTATGGAAGGACTGATCTACAGACCATGAGGAGAACTCTTCGGGATTTGAAAGAAGGGCGAGTGTGAGGCTCCTGCTCAATTTTTTTGTCTCTGGATATCGTGTCACTCATGGTCGTGGAATTTCTGGGTGACTTCATGGGAAATGGACGAGTCTTACTCTCTGGTGGTTTGGCCCCATCCAAAGAGTTTGGGGTCATTCTGTGGGCTAGGAAGAAGTCCGTTTTTTTTTTATTCTTGTTTTTTTCTTTTTTATCCTCAGGTGTCCCACCAAATGAGGGATTCCAGAGTAGAGCCCTGGGGAGGGGCGACTGGACCATCAGAAATTTGGTTAAAAATTGGGGCCTAGGGACATGTCAAGCCCATTATGACAACTAATGGTCCAGCAACTGAGAGGACTTACTAGAGGACAGGACTCATGCTGAGGGTCACAATGCGTGTGTATGCCCTCGTCGCACTCAAGGATGGGCGGGGCCTCAGGGTGAATGCTGGTTTCTCCTACACTGAACGTTGGACAACGTGCCAACCACAGGGTTCTTGCCATGGGTAAGGAGGAGTTCTGATTTCTGCATCACACTAATCCCTGGGCAGTGATTGGAGATAAGGTCTAGGTTCTGAAACCTGAAAACTGAGGTAGGGAAGAGATGATGACCTAAGGCCATGGCGGGTTTTATGTGCTCAGTGTGCGGTCAGCTTCATGGGTGTTGGTCAGGAGGTCCGGGCTCAGGTTGTGTTCGACAGTGCATTAGTGCCCAGGTTAGACTATATAATTTGGGTAAAGTCGAGTGCTGTGTAGGTTTACCCTCATTTAAGGTGCCTGGGCAGCTCATGAGGCAATAATTTTTTTTCTAGAGGGCAGGCAGAGTGCTGCATTGTGGGTCCGGAATGGCCAAACTTGAGTTCTTCGGGGCCAGGAGTGTGAGAACGGAAGTCTGAGAAGACAAGCTAGACTTGGGTTTCAGGGCGAGGGCACGGCAGGTACCCCCTGCAGATCTGAACCAATATCTCATGCATCTGAAGTCAGGGCGAGGATCAGACGTTGGCTCAGGTTGGAGTTTCTGAGCATGACCGCCGCTTCATGAAGGGAGCGGAATCTCGAGGCCATTGAGGTTTTCCCACGTTGGGAGTTGTGGGATGCCCCCTTCATGGATTCCTTCTGCGGGACAATTGAGACGTGTTGGACAGCTCCAGGACATCCCATATGGAATGACTCCAGAGCACCGTTCGCGGATGGATGCCTGGGAAGCCCGCCTCGCATTCCAATTGTCTCCTAGCAACAAGACAGTTTAGATCTGATGGCTCAGCGGGACCAACCGAGGTGGCTGAGTTGAAATGGACTTTCCTGAGGATGGGTCCTAATGTGCTTTTGTGTCCATGAGGGCCTTGGAATGGGGCGGTGGCACCGGGACCCTGAAGTACTCTCCTAAGCTTTGGACATGGCTCCCATGCACAGGTTTCCTTGTGGAGACGAGATGAATTCTGATGGGTGCCTCAGGAAAACCCCTATGCTCGTATTGGAATCAGGCTTTTGAGGACACATGCCTGTAACCCAAAGCAATGGATCCTATTATGGCCTAGGGTCCTGTCTGGTTCAATCTTCTTCTCTGGGGACATCCATCTATGGTATGAGTGGAGGTCGATTATCAGCTGGTGTCAGACAGCCCTTGTTTGTTCCGGGCGACCTACACTATTGGGATGGCCTCAGGGACTTTGGAGGTTTCTCCTAATTTGTACGATTTTGGACCATGGAATGGGCAGAATTCCCATGGATTGGTAGGCACAGCCCTAATGTGGGGCTCGAGGGTCCCAGCCTGGAGGGTGTGTGGCCGAAGACTTTGAGGACAGAAGTCTGAAGACACAAACTCAGCTTAGGTTTGGGGACGTAGGTATGGCAGGCCCGATCTACAAACCATGAGAAGAACTCTTCAGGATATGAAGAATGTGTGAGTCTGAGGCTCTTGCTCAAGCTTTTGTCTCTGGATTTTGTATCAGCGATGGCCGTGGAATGTCGGGGACGCCTCATGGGCCATAGACGAATCTTCCTCTCTGAGGATTTGGCCCGATTCCCAATTGCTTTTCGTCAATCTGTGGGAAGGGAGGACTCATTTCAGTTTTGTTACCTCAGCTGTCCCACCAAAAGAGGAATTCCAAAGCCAAGCCGTGGGGAAGACTGAAGGGACAACCCGAACTATGGTTAAAAATTGGGGCCTAGGGGCATGGCAAGCCCAATATGATATCTCTTCATCCAGCCACTGAGTGGCCTTACTTGAGGACTGGGCTCAGCCTGAGCGTCACAATGTGTGTTTGTGACCAACGTGGCCCGCGAGCATGGGCGGGGCCTCATGGGCCACACTGGTTTCAACTACACTGAACGTTGGACAACATGCCAACCACAAGGTTTCTTGCCATGGGGAAGGAGTTCTGATTTCTGCATCACCTTCAACCCTGGGCAGTGATTGGAGATAAGGTCTAGGTTCTGAAACCTGAAAACTGATGTTGGGAAGAGATGACGACCTAAGGCCATGGTGGCTCGATGTGCTCAGTGTGCGGCCAGCTGTCTGGGAGGGGCCAGGGGGTCCAGGCTCAGGCTGTGTCAGAAAGGGCATTAGTGCCCTGGTCAGCCTATGTATTTGGGGTACAGCCAAGGTCGGTGCAGGTTGATCCTCATTTGGGATTACTGGGTAGCACCAGAGGACAATGTTTTTCTTCTGGAGGGCCGGCAGAGTGCTGCATTGTAGTTCTGGATTGCCAAACTGGAGGGCTTGTGGGCCAGTAGTCTGACGACAAAAGTCTGAGAACACAAGCTAGGCTTAGGTTTCTGGGTGAGGCCATGGCACGCACAATCTACAGACCTGAATCGAGATCTCGTGCATCTGAAGTCAGGGCGAGGATCAGACGATCGCTCAGGTTGGAGTTTCTGTCCCTGATGGCCCCTTCATGAATGGGCGGGGGCATCACGAGGCCATGGGGGTTTTCCCACGATGGGAGTTGTGAGAAGCTCCAAACTGCAGAGAGTCTTCTGCAGGACAATTGAGACCTGTTGTTTGGCTCCAGGCCAATGATTCTGAGCACGGTTCTAAGGATGGATGGCTGGGTAGCTCACCTCGCATTCCAATTGTCTCCTAGCAACAAGACAGGTTAGATCTCCTGGATCTGTGGGGAGCAACCGAGGACGCTGAGTTGAAATGGACACCCCTGGGGATGGGTCCTAACGTGCTTTTGTGTCTATGGAGACCTTGGAATGAAGCGGTGGCACTGGGGCCCTAAAGGGTTCTCCTAAACGGAGGCTTTGACACAGCTCCAACGTGCAAGTTTCCCATGTGTAGATGAGATGTTTTCTGATGGGTGAGTCAAGAAACAGCTATATGCTGCTTTTGAAATCCAGGCCTCTGAGGAGAGATGCCTGGAAACCAAAGCAATGGATCTGATTAGTGCCTAGCGGCCTGTTCTTTCCTTTTTCCTCTGGGGACATCTGTCTATGGGTCTGATTGCAGGCAGGTGCTCAGTTGGGCTCAGATTGCCCCTGTTGTTCCTGGGAAGCCACCACTATTGAGATGGATCAGGGACTTTGGAGGTTTATCCTATTAGAAGGGTAGTGGCCATTGGAAAGGGCACACACAATTCCCTTGGAGAGGGCAAGTACAGTCCTCAGGTTTGGCTCCAGGGGCCTGAGCCTGTAGGTTGTGTAGGCCAGGGCTGTTTGGACAGTTGTCTGAAAACACAAACTCGGCTTAAGTTTCAGGTCATAGGTATGGCAGGACTGATCTACAGACCATGAGGAGAACTCTTCGGGATTTGAAAGAAGGGCGAGTGTGAGGCTCCTGCTCAAGTTTTTGTCTCTGGATATCGTGTCACTCATGGTCGTTGAATTTCTGGGTGACTTCATGGGAAATGGACGAGTCTTACTCTCTGGTGGTTTGGCCCCGTCCAAAGAGTTTGGGGTCATTCTGTGGGCTGGAAGAAGTCCGTTTTTTTTTTTATTCTGTTTTTTTCTTTTTTATCCTCAGGTGTCCCACCAAATGAGGGATTCCAGAGTAGAGCCCTGGGGAGGGGCGACTGGACCATCAGAAAATTGGTTAAAAATTGGGGCCTAGGGACATGTCAAGCCCATTATGACATCTAATGGTCCAGCAACTGAGAGGACTTACTAGAGGACAGGACTCATGCTGAGGGTCACAATGCGTGTGTATGCCCTCGTCGCACTCAAGAATAGGCGGGGCCTCTGGGTGAATGCTGGTTTCTCCTACACTGAACTTTGGACAACGTGCCAACCACAGGGTTCTTGCCATGGGTAAGGAGGAGTTCTGATTTCTGCATCACACTCACCCCTGGGCAGTGATTGGAGATAAGGTCTCGGTTCTGAAGCCTGAAAACTGAGGTAGGGAAGAGATGATGTCCTAAGGCCATGGCGGGTTTTATGTGCTCAGTGTGCGGACAGCTTTATGGGTGTTGGTCAGGAGGTCCGGGCTCAGGTTCTGTTCGACAGTGCATTAGTGCCCTGGTTAGACTATATAATTTGGGTAAAGTCGAGTGCTGTGTAGGTTTACCCTCATTTAAGGTGCCTGGGCAGCTCATGAGGCAATAATTTTTTTTCTAGAGGGCAGGCAGAGTGCTGCATTGTGGGTCCAGAATTGCCAAACTTGAGGGCTTCGGGGCCAGGAGTGTGAGGATGGAAGTCTGAGAAGACAAGCTAGACTTGGGTTTCAGGGCGAGGGCACGGCAGGTACCCCCTGCAGATCTGAACCAATATCTCATGCATCTGAAGTCAGGGCGAGGATCAGACGTTGGCTCAGGTTGGAGTTTCTGAGCATGACGGCCGCTTCATGAAGGGAGCGGAATCTCGAGGCCATTGAGGTTATCCCACGTTGGGAGTTGTGGGATGCCCCCTTCAAGGATTCCTTCTGCGGGACAATTGAGACCTGTTGGACAGCTCCAGGACATCCCATATGGAATGACTCCAGAGCACCGTTCGCGGATGGATGCCTGGGAAGCCCGCCTCGCATTCCAATTGTCTCCTAGCAACAAGACAGTTTAGATCTGATGGCTCTGCGGGAGCAACCGGGGTGGCTGAGTTGAAATGGACTTTCCTGAGGATGGGTCCTAATGTGTTTTTGTGTCCATGAGGGCCTTGGAATGGGGCGGTGGCACCCGGACCCTGAAGTACTCTCCTAAGCTTTGGACATGGCTCCCATGCACAGGTTTCCTTGTGGAGACGAGATGAGTTCTGATGGGTGCCTCAGGAAAACCCCTATGCTCGTATTGGAATCAGGCTTTTGAGGACACATGCCTGTAACCCAAAGCAATGGATCCTATTATGGCCTAGGGTCCTGTCTGGTTCAATCTTCTTCTCTGGGGACATCCATCTATGGTATGAGTGGAGGTCGATTATCAGCTGGTGTCAGACAGCCCTTGTTTGTTCCGGGCGACCTACACTATTGGGATGGCCTCAGGGACTTTGGAGATTTCTGCTAATTTGTACGATTTTGGACCATGGAATGGGCAGAATTCCCATGGATTGGTAGGCACAGTCCTAATGTGTGGCTCGAGGGGCCCAGCCTGGAGGGTGTGTGGCCGAAGACTTTGAGGACAGAAGTCTGAAGACACAAACTCAGCTTAGGTTTGGGGACGTAGGTATGGCAGGCCCGATCTACAAACCATGAGAAGAACTCTTCAGGATATGAAGAATGTGTGAGTCTGAGGCTCTTGCTCAGGCTTTTGTCTCTGGATTTTGTATCAGCGATGGCCGTGGAATGTCGGGGACGCCTCATGGGCCATAGACGAATCTTCCTCTCTGAGGATTTGGCCCGATTCCCAATTGCTTTTCGTCAATCTGTGGGAAGGGAGGACTCATTTCAGTTTTGTTACCCCAGCTGTCCCACCAAAAGAGGAATTCCAAAGCCAAGCCGTGGGGAAGACTGAAGGGACAACCCGAACTATGGTTAAAAATTGGGGCCTAGGGGCATGGCAAGCCCAATATGATATCTCTTCATCCAGCCACTGAGTGGCCTTACTTGAGGACTGGGCTCAGCCTGAGCTTCACAATGTGTGTTTGTGACCAATGTGGCCCACGAGCATGGGCGGGGCCTCATGGGCCACACTGGTTTCAACTACACTGAACGTTGGACAACATGCCAACCACAAGGTTTCTTGCCATGGGGAAGGAGTTCTGATTTCTGCATCACCTTCAACCCTGGGCAGTGATTGGAGATAAGGTCTAGGTTCTGAAACCTGAAAACTGATGTTGGGAAGAGATGACGACCTAAGGCCATGGCGGCTCGATGTGCTCAGTGTGCGGCCAGGTGTCTGGGAGGGGCCAGGGTGTCCAGGCTCAGGCTGTGTCAGAAAGGGCATTAGTGCCCTGGTCAGCCTATGTATTTGGGGTACAGCCAAGGTCGGTGCAGGTTGATCCTCATTTGGGATTGCTGGGTAGCACCAGAGGACAATGTTTTTCTTCTGGAGGGCCGGCAGAGTGCTGCATTGTAGTTCTGGATTGCCAAACTGGAGGGCTTGTGGGCCAGTAGTCTGACGACAAAAGTCTGAGAACACAAGCTAGGCTTAGGTTTCTGGGTGAGGCCATGGCACGCACAATCTACAGACCTGTATCGAGATCTCGTGCATCTGAAGTCAGGGCGAGGATCAGACGATCGCTCAGGTTGCAGTTTCTGTCCCTGATGGCCCCTTCATGAATGGGCGGGGGCATCACGAGGCCATGTGGGTTTTCCCACGGTGGGAGTTGTGAGAAGCTCCAAACTGCAGAGAGTCTTCTGCAGGACAATTGAGACCTGTTGTTTGGCTCCAGGCCAATGATTCTGAGCAGGGTTCTAAGGATGGATGGCTGGGTAGCCCACCTCGCATTCCAGTTGTCTCCTAGCAACAAGACAGGTTAGATCTCCTGGATCTGTGGGGAGCAACCGAGGACGCTGAGTTGAAATGGACACCCCTGGGGATGGGTCCTAACGTGCTTTTGTGTCTATGGAGACCTTGGAATGAAGCGGTGGCACTGGGGCCCTAAAGGGTTCTCCTAAACGGAGGCTTTGACACAGCTCCAACGTGCAAGTTTCCCATGTGTAGATGAGATGTTTTCTGATGGGTGAGTCAAGAAACAGCTATATGCTGCTTTTGAAATCCAGGCCTCTGAGGAGAGATGCCTGGAAACCAAAGCAATGGATCTGATTAGTGCCTAGGGGCATGTTCTTTCCTTTTTACCTCTGGGGACATCTGTCTATGGGTCTGAGTGCAGGTAGGTGCTCAGTTGGGCTTAGATTGCCCCTGTTGTTCCTGGGAAGCCACCACTATTGAGATGGATCAGGGACTTTGGAGGTTTATCCTATTAGAAGGGTAGTGGCCATTGGAATGGGCACACACAATTCCCTTGGAGAGGGCAAGTACAGTCCTCAGGTTTGGCTCCAGGGGCCTGAGCCTGTAGGTTGTGTAGGCCAGGGCTGTTTGGACAGTTGTCTGAAAACACAAACTCGGCTTATGTTTCGGGTCATAGGTATGGAAGGACTGATCTACAGACCATGAGGAGAACTCTTCGGGATTTGAAAGAAGGGCGAGTGTGAGGCTCCTGCTCAATTTTTTTGTCTCTGGATATCGTGTCACTCATGGTCGTGGAATTTCTGGGTGACTTCATGGGAAATGGACGAGTCTTACTCTCTGGTGGTTTGGCCCCATCCAAAGAGTTTGGGGTCATTCTGTGGGCTAGGAAGAAGTCCGTTTTTTTTTTATTCTTGTTTTTTTCTTTTTTATCCTCAGGTGTCCCACCAAATGAGGGATTCCAGAGTAGAGCCCTGGGGAGGGGCGACTGGACCATCAGAAAATTGGTTAAAAATTGGGGCCTAGGGACATGTCAAGCCCATTATGACAACTAATGGTCCAGCAACTGAGAGGACTTACTAGAGGACAGGACTCATGCTGAGGGTCACAATGCGTGTGTATGCCCTCGTCGCACTCAAGGATGGGCGGGGCCTCAGGGTGAATGCTGGTTTCTCCTACACTGAACGTTGGACAACGTGCCAACCACAGGGTTCTTGCCATGGGTAAGGAGGAGTTCTGATTTCTGCATCACACTAATCCCTGGGCAGTGATTGGAGATAAGGTCTAGGTTCTGAAACCTGAAAACTGAGGTAGGGAAGAGATGATGACCTAAGGCCATGGCGGGTTTTATGTGCTCAGTGTGCGGTCAGCTTCATGGGTGTTGGTCAGGAGGTCCGGGCTCAGGTTGTGTTCGACAGTGCATTAGTGCCCAGGTTAGACTATATAATTTGGGTAAAGTCGAGTGCTGTGTAGGTTTACCCTCATTTAAGGTGCCTGGGCAGCTCATGAGGCAATAATTTTTTTTCTAGAGGGCAGGCAGAGTGCTGCATTGTGGGTCCGGAATGGCCAAACTTGAGTTCTTCGGGGCCAGGAGTGTGAGAACGGAAGTCTGAGAAGACAAGCTAGACTTGGGTTTCAGGGCGAGGGCACGGCAGGTACCCCCTGCAGATCTGAACCAATATCTCATGCATCTGAAGTCAGGGCGAGGATCAGACGTTGGCTCAGGTTGGAGTTTCTGAGCATGACCGCCGCTTCATGAAGGGAGCGGAATCTCGAGGCCATTGAGGTTTTCCCACGTTGGGAGTTGTGGGATGCCCCCTTCATGGATTCCTTCTGCGGGACAATTGAGACGTGTTGGACAGCTCCAGGACATCCCATATGGAATGACTCCAGAGCACCGTTCGCGGATGGATGCCTGGGAAGCCCGCCTCGCATTCCAATTGTCTCCTAGCAACAAGACAGTTTAGATCTGATGGCTCAGCGGGACCAACCGAGGTGGCTGAGTTGAAATGGACTTTCCTGAGGATGGGTCCTAATGTGCTTTTGTGTCCATGAGGACCTTGGAATGGGGCGGTGGCACCGGGACCCTGAAGTACTCTCCTAAGCTTTGGACATGGCTCCCATGCACAGGTTTCCTTGTGGAGACGAGATGAGTTCTGATGGGTGCCTCAGGAAAACCCCTATGCTCGTATTGGAATCAGGCTTTTGAGGACACATGCCTGTAACCCAAAGCAATGGATCCTATTATGGCCTAGGGTCCTGTCTGGTTCAATCTTCTTCTCTGGGGACATCCATCTATGGTATGAGTGGAGGTCGATTATCAGCTGGTGTCAGACAGCCCTTGTTTGTTCCGGGCGACCTACACTATTGGGATGGCCTCAGGGACTTTGGAGGTTTCTCCTAATTTGTACGATTTTGGACCATGGAATGGGCAGAATTCCCATGGATTGGTAGGCACAGCCCTAATGTGTGGCTCGAGGGGGCCAGCCTGGAGGGTGTGTGGCCGAAGACTTTGAGGACAGAAGTCTGAAGACACAAACTCAGCTTAGGTTTGGGGACGTAGGTATGGCAGGCCCGATCTACAAACCATGAGAAGAACTCTTCAGGATATGAAGAATGTGTGAGTCTGAGGCTCTTGCTCAAGCTTTTGTCTCTGGATTTTGTATCAGCGATGGCCGTGGAATGTCGGGGACGCCTCATGGGCCATAGACGAATCTTCCTCTCTGAGGAT
Organism: Mustela nivalis; assembly: GCF_964662115.1. NCBI lineage: Eukaryota > Metazoa > Chordata > Mammalia > Carnivora > Mustelidae > Mustela > Mustela nivalis. Next base: position 19,571 of record NW_028135621.1, read on the forward strand.
TTGGCCCGATTCCCAATTGCTTTTCGTCAATCTGTGGGAAGGGAGGACTCATTTCAGTTTTGTTACCTCAGCTGTCCCACCAAAAGAGGAATTCCAAAGCCAAGCCGTGGGGAAGACTGAAGGGACAACCCGAACTATGGTTAAAAATTGGGGCCTAGGGGCATGGCAAGCCCAATATGATATCTCTTCATCCAGCCACTGAGTGGCCTTACTTGAGGACTGGGCTCCGCCTGAGCGTCACAATGTGTGTTTGTGACCAACGTGGCCCGCGAGCATGGGCGGGGCCTCATGGGCCACACTGGTTTCAACTACACTGAACGTTGGACAACATGCCAACCACAAGGTTTCTTGCCATGGGGAAGGAGTTCTGATTTCTGCATCACCTTCAACCCTGGGCAGTGATTGGAGATAAGGTCTAGGTTCTGAAACCTGAAAACTGATGTTGGGAAGAGATGACGACCTAAGGCCATGGTGGCTCGATGTGCTCAGTGTGCGGCCAGCTGTCTGGGAGGGGCCAGGGGGTCCAGGCTCAGGCTGTGTCAGAAAGGGCATTAGTGCCCTGGTCAGCCTATGTATTTGGGGTACAGCCAAGGTCGGTGCAGGTTGATCCTCATTTGGGATTACTGGGTAGCACCAGAGGACAATGTTTTTCTTCTGGAGGGCCGGCAGAGTGCTGCATTGTAGTTCTGGATTGCCAAACTGGAGGGCTTGTGGGCCAGTAGTCTGACGACAAAAGTCTGAGAACACAAGCTAGGCTTAGGTTTCTGGGTGAGGCCATGGCACGCACAATCTACAGACCTGAATCGAGATCTCGTGCATCTGAAGTCAGGGCGAGGATCAGACGATCGCTCAGGTTGGAGTTTCTGTCCCTGATGGCCCCTTCATGAATGGGCGGGGGCATCACGAGGCCATGGGGGTTTTCCCACGATGGGAGTTGTGAGAAGCTCCAAACTGCAGAGAGTCTTCTGCAGGACAATTGAGACCTGTTGTTTGGCTCCAGGCCAATGATTCTGAGCACGGTTCTAAGGATGGATGGCTGGGTAGCTCACCTCGCATTCCAATTGTCTCCTAGCAACAAGACAGGTTAGATCTCCTGGATCTGTGGGGAGCAACCGAGGACGCTGAGTTGAAATGGACACCCCTGGGGATGGGTCCTAACGTGCTTTTGTGTCTATGGAGACCTTGGAATGAAGCGGTGGCACTGGGGCCCTAAAGGGTTCTCCTAAACGGAGGCTTTGACACAGCTCCAACGTGCAAGTTTCCCATGTGTAGATGAGATGTTTTCTGATGGGTGAGTCAAGAAACAGCTATATGCTGCTTTTGAAATCCAGGCCTCTGAGGAGAGATGCCTGGAAACCAAAGCAATGGATCTGATTAGTGCCTAGCGGCCTGTTCTTTCCTTTTTCCTCTGGGGACATCTGTCTATGGGTCTGATTGCAGGTAGGTGCTCAGTTGGGCTCAGATTGCCCCTGTTGTTCCTGGGAAGCCACCACTATTGAGATGGATCAGGGACTTTGGAGGTTTATCCTATTAGAAGGGTAGTGGCCATTGGAAAGGGCACACACAATTCCCTTGGAGAGGGCAAGTACAGTCCTCAGGTTTGGCTCCAGGGGCCTGAGCCTGTAGGTTGTGTAGGCCAGGGCTGTTTGGACAGTTGTCTGAAAACACAAACTCGGCTTAAGTTTCAGGTCATAGGTATGGCAGGACTGATCTACAGACCATGAGGAGAACTCTTCGGGATTTGAAAGAAGGGCGAGTGTGAGGCTCCTGCTCAAGTTTTTGTCTCTGGATATCGTGTCACTCATGGTCGTTGAATTTCTGGGTGACTTCATGGGAAATGGACGAGTCTTACTCTCTGGTGGTTTGGCCCCGTCCAAAGAGTTTGGGGTCATTCTGTGGGCTGGAAGAAGTCCGTTTTTTTTTTTTTATTCTGTTTTTTTCTTTTTTATCCTCAGGTGTCCCACCAAATGAGGGATTCCAGAGTAGAGCCCTGGGGAGGGGCGACTGGACCATCAGAAAATTGGTTAAAAATTGGGGCCTAGGGACATGTCAAGCCCATTATGACATCTAATGGTCCAGCAACTGAGAGGACTTACTAGAGGACAGGACTCATGCTGAGGGTCACAATGCGTGTGTATGCCCTCGTCGCACTCAAGAATAGGCGGGGCCTCTGGGTGAATGCTGGTTTCTCCTACACTGAACTTTGGACAACGTGCCAACCACAGGGTTCTTGCCATGGGTAAGGAGGAGTTCTGATTTCTGCATCACACTCACCCCTGGGCAGTGATTGGAGATAAGGTCTCGGTTCTGAAGCCTGAAAACTGAGGTAGGGAAGAGATGATGTCCTAAGGCCATGGCGGGTTTTATGTGCTCAGTGTGCGGTCAGCTTTATGGGTGTTGGTCAGGAGGTCCGGGCTCAGGTTGTGTTCGACAGTGCATTAGTGCCCTGGTTAGACTATATAATTTGGGTAAAGTCGAGTGCTGTGTAGGTTTACCCTCATTTAAGGTGCCTGGGCAGCTCATGAGGCAATAATTTTTTTTCTAGAGGGCAGGCAGAGTGCTGCATTGTGGGTCCAGAATTGCCAAACTTGAGGGCTTCGGGGCCAGGAGTGTGAGGATGGAAGTCTGAGAAGACAAGCTAGACTTGGGTTTCAGGGCGAGGGCACGGCAGGTACCCCCTGCAGATCTGAACCAATATCTCATGCATCTGAAGTCAGGGCGAGGATCAGACGTTGGCTCAGGTTGGAGTTTCTGAGCATGACAGCCGCTTCATGAAGGGAGCGGAATCTCGAGGCCATTGAGGTTATCCCACGTTGGGAGTTGTGGGATGCCCCCTTCAAGGATTCCTTCTGCGGGACAATTGAGACCTGTTGGACAGCTCCAGGACATCCTATATGGAATGACTCCAGAGCACCGTTCGCGGATGGATGCCTGGGAAGCCCGCCTCGCATTCCAATTGTCTCCTAGCAACAAGACAGTTTAGATCTGATGGCTCTGCGGGAGCAACCGGGGTGGCTGAGTTGAAATGGACTTTCCTGAGGATGGGTCCTAATGTGTTTTTGTGTCCATGAGGGCCTTGGAATGGGGCGGTGGCACCCGGACCCTGAAGTACTCTCCTAAGCTTTGGACATGGCTCCCATGCACAGGTTTCCTTGTGGAGACGAGATGAGTTCTGATGGGTGCCTCAGGAAAACCCCTATGCTCGTATTGGAATCAGGCTTTTGAGGACACATGCCTGTAACCCAAAGCAATGGATCCTATTATGGCCTAGGGTCCTGTCTGGTTCAATCTTCTTCTCTGGGGACATCCATCTATGGTATGAGTGGAGGTCGATTATCAGCTGGTGTCAGACAGCCCTTGTTTGTTCCGGGCGACCTACACTATTGGGATGGCCTCAGGGACTTTGGAGATTTCTGCTAATTTGTACGATTTTGGACCATGGAATGGGCAGAATTCCCATGGATTGGTAGGCACAGTCCTAATGTGTGGCTCGAGGGGCCCAGCCTGGAGGGTGTGTGGCCAAAGACTTTGAGGACAGAAGTCTGAAGACACAAACTCAGCTTAGGTTTGGGGACGTAGGTATGGCAGGCCCGATCTACAAACCATGAGAAGAACTCTTCAGGATATGAAGAATGTGTGAGTCTGAGGCTCTTGCTCAGGCTTTTGTCTCTGGATTTTGTATCAGCGATGGCCGTGGAATGTCGGGGACGCCTCATGGGCCATAGACGAATCTTCCTCTCTGAGGATTTGGCCCGATTACCAATTGCTTTTCGTCAATCTGTGGGAAGGGAGGACTCATTTCAGTTTTGTTACCCCAGCTGTCCCACCAAAAGAGGAATTCCAAAGCCAAGCCGTGGGGAAGACTGAAGGGACAACCCGAACTATGGTTAAAAATTGGGGCCTAGGGGCATGGCAAGCCCAATATGATATCTCTTCATCCAGCCACTGAGTGGCCTTACTTGAGGACTGGGCTCAGCCTGAGCTTCACAATGTGTGTTTGTGACCAATGTGGCCCACGAGCATGGGCGGGGCCTCATGGGCCACACTGGTTTCAACTACACTGAACGTTGGACAACATGCCAACCACAAGGTTTCTTGCCATGGGGAAGGAGTTCTGATTTCTGCATCACCTTCAACCCTGGGCAGTGATTGGAGATAAGGTCTAGGTTCTGAAACCTGAAAACTGATGTTGGGAAGAGATGACGACCTAAGGCCATGGCGGCTCGATGTGCTCAGTGTGCGGCCAGGTGTCTGGGAGGGGCCAGGGTGTCCAGGCTCAGGCTGTGTCAGAAAGGGCATTAGTGCCCTGGTCAGCCTATGTATTTGGGGTACAGCCAAGGTCGGTGCAGGTTGATCCTCATTTGGGATTGCTGGGTAGCACCAGAGGACAATGTTTTTCTTCTGGAGGGCCGGCAGAGTGCTGCATTGTAGTTCTGGATTGCCAAACTGGAGGGCTTGTGGGCCAGTAGTCTGACGACAAAAGTCTGAGAACACAAGCTAGGCTTAGGTTTCTGGGTGAGGCCATGGCACGCACAATCTACAGACCTGTATCGAGATCTCGTGCATCTGAAGTCAGGGCGAGGATCAGACGATCGCTCAGGTTGCAGTTTCTGTCCCTGATGGCCCCTTCATGAATGGGCGGGGGCATCACGAGGCCATGGGGGTTTTCCCACGGTGGGAGTTGTGAGAAGCTCCAAACTGCAGAGAGTCTTCTGCAGGACAATTGAGACCTGTTGTTTGGCTCCAGGCCAATGATTCTGAGCAGGGTTCTAAGGATGGATGGCTGGGTAGCCCACCTCGCATTCCAGTTGTCTCCTAGCAACAAGACAGGTTAGATCTCCTGGATCTGTGGGGAGCAACCGAGGACGCTGAGTTGAAATGGACACCCCTGGGGATGGGTCCTAACGTGCTTTTGTGTCTATGGAGACCTTGGAATGAAGCGGTGGCACTGGGGCCCTAAAGGGTTCTCCTAAACAGAGGCTTGGACACAGCTCCAACGTGCAAGTTTCCCATGTGTAGATGAGATGTTTTCTGATGGGTGAGTCAAGAAACAGCTATATGCTGCTTTTGAAATCCAGGCCTCTGAGGAGAGATGCCTGGAAACCAAAGCAATGGATCTGATTAGTGCCTAGGGGCCTGTTCTTTCCTTTTTAACTCTGGGTACATCTGTCTATGGGTCTGAGTGCAGGTAGGTGCTCAGTTGGGCTCAGATTGCCCCTGTTGTTCCTGGGAAGCCACCACTATTGAGATGGATCAGGGACTTTGGAGGTTTATCCTATTAGAAGGGTTGTGGCCATTGGAATGGGCACACACAATTCCCTTGGAGAGGGCAAGTACAGTCCTCAGGTTTGGCTCCAGGGGCCTGAGCCTGTAGGTTGTGTTGTCCAGGGCTGTTTGGACAGTTGTCTGAAAACACAAACTCGGCTTATGTTTCGAGTCATAGGTATGGCAGGATTGATCTACAGACCATGAGGAGAACTCTTCGGGATTTGAAAGAAGGGCGAGTGTGAGGCTCCTGCTCAAGTTTTTGTCTCTGGATATCGTGTCACTCATGGTCGTTGAATTTCTGGGTGACTTCATGGGAAATGGACGAGTCTTACTCTCTGGTGGTTTGGCCCCGTCCAAAGAGTTTGGGGTCATTCTGTGGGCAGGAAGAAGTCCGTTTTTTTTTTTTTTATTCTTGTTTTTTTTTTTTTCATCCTCAGGTGTCCCACCAAATGAGGGATTCCAGAGTAGAGCCCTGGGGAGGGGCGAATGGACCATCAGAAATTTGGTTAAAAATTAGGGCCTAGGGACATGTCAAGCCCATTATGACATCTAATGGGCCAGCAACTGAGAGGACTTACTAGAGGACAGGACTCATGCTGAGGGTCACAATGCGTGTGTATGCCCTCATCGTACTCAAGAATGGGCGGGGCCTCCGGGTGAATGCTGGTTTCTCCTACACTGAACGTTGGACAACGTGCCAACCACAGGGTTCTTGCCATGGGTAAGGAGGAGTTCTGATTTCTGCATCACACTCAGCCCTGGGAAGTGATTGGAGATAAGGTCTCGGTTCTGAAGCCTGAAAACTGAGGTAGGGAAGAGATGATGACCTAAGGCCATGGCGGGTTTTATGTGCTCAGTGTGCGGTCAGCTTTCTGGGTGTTGGTCAGGAGGTCCGGGCTCAGGTTGTGTTCGACAGTGCATTAGTGCCCAGGTTAGACTATATAATTTGGGTAAAGTCGAGTGCTGTGTAGGTTTACCCTCATTTAAGGTGCCTGGGCAGCTCATGAGGCAATAATTTTTTTTCTAGAGGGCAGGCAGAGTGCTGCATTGTGGGTCCGGAATTGCCAAACTTGAGGGCTTCGGGGCGAGGAGTGTGAGGACGGAAGTCTGAGAAGACAAGCTAGACTTGGGTTTCAGGGCGAGGGCACGGCAGGCACACCCTGCAGATCTGAACCAATATCTCATGCATCTGAAGTCAGGGCGAGGATCAGACGTTGGCTCAGGTTGGAGTTTCTGAGCATGACCGCCGCTTAATGAAGGGAGCGGAATCTCGAGGCCATTGAGGTTTTCCCACGTTGGGAGTTGTGGGATGCCCCCTTCATGGATTCCTTCTGCGGGACAATTGAGACCTGTTGGACAGCTCCAGGACATCCCATATGGAATGACTCCAGAGCCCCGTTCGCGGATGGATGCCTGGGAAGCCCGCCTCGCATTCCAATTGTCTCCTAGCAACAAGACAGTTTAGATCTGATGGCTCTGCGGGAGCAACCGGGGTGGCTGATTTGAAATGGACTTTCCTGAGGATGGGTCCTAATGCGTTTTTGTGTCCATGAGGGCCTTGGAATGGGGCGGTGGCCCCGGGACCCTGAAGTACTCTCCTAAGCTTTGGACATGGCTCCCATGCACAGGTTTCCTTGTGGAGACGAGATGAGTTCTGATGGGTGCCTCAGGAAAACCCCTATGCTCGTATTGGAATTAGGCTTTTGAGGACACATGCCTGTAACCCAAAGCAATGGATCCTATTATGGCCTAGGGTCCTGTCTGGTTCAATCTTCTTCTCTGGGGACATCCATCTATGGTATGAGTGGAGGTTGATTATCAGCTGGTGTCAGACAGCCCTTGTTTGTTCCTGGCGACCTACACTATTGGGATGGCCTCAGGGACTTTGGAGATTTCTCCTAATTTGTACGATTTTGGACCATGGAATGGGCAGAATTCCCATGGATTGGTAGGCACAGTCCTAATGTGTGGCTCCAGGGTCCCAGCCTGGAGGGTGTGTGGCCCAACTTTGAGGACAGAAGTCTGAAAACACAAACTCAGCTTAGGTTTGGGGACGTAGGTATGGCAGGACCGATCTACAAACCATGAGAAGAACTCTTCAGGATATGAAGAAAGTGCGAGTCTCAGGCTCTTGCTCAGGCTTTTGTCTCTGGATTTTGTATCAGCGATGGCCGTGTAATGTCGGGGAGGCCTCATGGGCCATGGACGAATCTTCCTCTCTGAGGATTTGGCCCGATTTCAATTGCTTTTTGTCAATCTGTGGGATGGGAGGACTCATTTCAGTTTTGTTACCTCAGCTGTCCCACCAAAAGAGGAATTCCAAAGCCAAGCCGTGGGGAAGACTGAAGGGACAACCCGAACTATGGTTAAATTGGGGGCCTAGGGGCATGGCAAGCCCAATATGATATCTCTTCATCCAGCCACTGAGTGGCCTTACTTGAGGACTGGGCCCAGCCTGAGCGTCACAATGTGTGTTTGTGACCAATGTGGCCCGCGAGCATGAGCGGGGCCTCATGGGCCACACTGGTTTCAACTACACTGAACGTTGGACAATATGCCAACCACAAGGTTTCTTTCCATGGGGAAGGAGTTCTGATTTCTGCATCACCTTCAACCCTGGGCAGTGATTGGAGATAAGGTCTAGGTTCTGAAACCTGAAAACCGAGGTTGGGAAGAGATGACGACCTAAGGCCATGGTGGCTCGATGTGCTCAGTGTGCGGCCAGCTGTCTGGGAGGGTCCAGGGGGTCCAGGCTCAGGCTGTGTCAGAAAGGGCATTAGTGCCCTGGTCAGCCTATGTATTTGGGGTACAGCCAAGGTCGGTGCAGGTTGATCCTCATTTGGGATTACTGGGTAGCACCAGAGGACAATGTTTTTCTTCTGGAGGGCCGGCAGAGTGCTGCATTGTAGTTCTGGATTGCCAAACTGGAGGGCTTGTGGGCCAGTAGTCTGACGACAAAAGTCTGAGAACACAAGCTAGGCTTAGGTTTCTGGGTGAGGCCATGGCACGCACAATCTACAGACCTGAATCGAGATCTCGTGCATCTGAAGTCAGGGCGAGGATCAGACGATCGCTCAGGTTGGAGTTTCTGTCCCTGATGGCCCCTTCATGAATGGGCGGGGGCATCACGAGGCCATGGGGGTTTTCCCACGATGGGAGTTGTGAGAAGCTCCAAACTGCAGAGAGTCTTCTGCAGGACAATTGGGACCTGTTGTTTGGCTCCAGGCCAATGATTCTGAGCAGGGTTCTAAGGATGGATGGCTGGGTAGCCCTTATGGCATTCCAATTGTCTCTTAGCAACAAGACAGGTTAGATCTCCTGGATCTGTGGGAAGCAACCGAGGACGCTGAGTTGAAATGGACACCCCTGGGGATGGGTCCTAATGTGCTTTTGTGTCTATTGAGACCTTGGAATGAAGCGGTGGCACTGGGGCCCTAAAGGGTTCTCCTAAACAGAGGCTTTGACACAGCTCCAACGTGCAAGTTTCCCATGTGTAGATGAGATGTTTTCTGATGGGTGAGTCAAGAAACAGCTATATGCTGCTTTTGAAATCCAGGCCTCTGAGGAGAGATGCCTGGAAACCAAAGCAATGGATCTGATTAGTGCCTAGGGGCCTGTTCTTTCCTTTTTACCTCTGGGGACATCTGTCTATGGGTCTGAGTGCAGGTAGGTGCTCAGTTGGGCTCAGATTGCCCCTGTTGTTCCTGGGAAGCCACCACTATTGAGATGGATCAGGGACTTTGGAGGTTTATCCTATTAGAAGGGTTGTGGCCATTGGAATGGGCACACACAATTCCCTTGGAGAGGGCAAGTACAGTCCTCAGGTTTGGCTCCAGGGGCCTGAGCCTGTAGGTTGTGTAGGCCAGGGCTGTTTGGACAGTTGTCTGAAAACACAAACTCGGCTTATGTTTCGAGTCAAGGGTATGGCAGGACTGATCTACAGACCATGAGGAGAACTCTTCGGGATTTGAAAGAAGGGAGAGTGTGAGGCTCCTGCTCAAGTTTTTGTCTCTGGATATCGTGTCACTCATGGTCGTTGAATTTCTGGGTGACTTCATGGGAAATGGACGAGTCTTACTCTCTGGTGGTTTGGCCCCGTCCAAAGAGTTTGGGGTCATTCTGTGGGCTGGAAGAAGTCCGTTTTTTTTTTTTTTATTCTTGTTTTTTTCTTTTTTATCCTCAGGTGTCCCACCAAATGAGCGATTCCACAGTAGAGCCCTGGGGAGGGGCGACTGGACCATCAGAAATTTCGTTAAAAATTGTGGCCTAGGGACATGTCAAGCCCATTATGACATCTAATGGTCCAGCAACTGAGAGGACTTACTAGAGGACAGGACTCATGCTGAGGGTCACAATGCGTGTGTATGCCCTCGTCGCACTCAAGAATGGGCGGGGCCTCAGGGTGAATGCTGGTTTCTCCTACACTGAACGTTGGACAACGTGCCAACCACAGGGTTCTTGCCATGGGTAAGGAGGAGTTCTGATTTCTGCATCACACTCACCCCTGGGAAGTGATTGGAGATAAGGTCTCGGTTCTGAAGCCTGAAAACTGAGGTAGGGAAGAGATGATGACCTAAGGCCATGGCGGGTTTTATGTGCTCAGTGTGCGGTCAGCTTTCTGGGTGTTGGTCAGGAGATCGGGCCTCAGGTTGTGTTCGACAGTGCATTAGTGCCCAGGTTAGACTATATAATTTGGGTAAAGTCGAGTGCTGTGTAGGTTTACCCTCATTTAAGGTGCCTGGGCAGCTCATGAGGCAATAATTTTTTTTCTAGAGGGCAGGCAGAGTGCTGCATTGTGGGTCCGGAATTGCCAAACGTGAGGGCTTCGGGGCCAGGAGTGTGAGGACGGAAGTCTGAGAAGACAAGCTAGACTTGGGTTTCAGGGCGAGGGCACGGCAGGTACCCCCTGCAGATCTGAACCAATAACTCATGCATCTGAAGTCAGGGCGAGGATCAGACGTTGGCTCAGGTTGGAGTTTCTGAGCATGACGGCCGCTTCATGAAGGGAGCGGAATCTCGAGGCCATTGAGGTTTTCCCACGTTGGGAGTTGTGGGATGCCCCCTTCATGGATTCCTTCTGCGGGACAATTGAGACCTGTTGGACAGCTCCAGGACATCCCATAAGGAATGACTCCAGAGCTCCGTTCGCGGATGGATGCCTGGGAAGCCCGCCTCGCATTCCAATTGTCTCCTAGCAACAAGACAGTTTAGATCTGATGGCTCTGCGGGAGCAACCGGGGTGGCTGAGTTGAAATGGACTTTCCTGAGGATGGGTCCTAATGTGTTTTTGTGTCCATGAGGGCCTTGGAATGGGGCGGTGGCACCGGGACCCTGAAGTACTCTCCTAAGCTTTGGACATGGCTCCCATGCACAGGTTTCCTTGTGGAGTCGAGATGAGTTCTGATGGGTGCCTCAGGAAAACCCCTATGCTCGTATTGGAATCAGGCTTTTGAGGACACATGCCTGTAACCCAAAGCAATGGATCCTATTATGGCCTAGGGACCTGTCTGGTTCAATCTTCTTCTCTGGGGACATCCATCTATGGTATGAGTGGAGGTCGATTATCAGCTGGTGTCAGACAGCCCTTGTTTGTTCCGGGCGACCTACACTATTGGGATGGCCTCAGGGACTTTGGAGATTTCTCCTAATTTGTACGATTTTGGACCATGGAATGGGCAGAATTCCCATGGATTGGTAGGCACAGTCCTAATGTGTGGCTCCAGGGGCCCAGACTGGAGGGTGTGGGGCCCAAGACTTTGAGGACAGAAGTCTGAAAACACAAACTCAGCTTAGGTTTGGGGACGTAGGTATGGCAGGCCCGATCTACAAACCATGAGAAGAACTCTTCAGGATATGAAGAAAGTGCGAGTCTGAGGCTCTTGCTCAGGCTTTTGTCTCTGGATTTTGTATCAGCGATGGCCGTGGAATGTCGGGGACGCCTCATGGGCCATGGACGAATCTTCCTCTCTGAGGATTTGGCGGATTCCCAATTGCTTTTCGTCAATCTGTGGGATGGGAGGACTCATTTCAGTTTTGTTACCTCAGGTGTCCCACCAAAAGAGGAATTCCAAAGCCAAGCCGTGGGGAAGACTGAAGGGACAACCCGAACTATGGTTAAAAATTGGGGCCTAGGGGCATGGCAAGCCCAATATGATATCTCTTCATCCAGCCACTGAGTGGCCTTACTTGAGGACTGGGCTCAGCCTGAGCGTCACAAGGTGTGTTTGTGACCAATGTGGCCCGCGAGCATGGGCGGGGCCTCATGGGCCACACTGGTTTCAACTACACTACACATGCCAACCACAAGGTTTCTTGCCATGGGGAAGGAGTTCTGATTTCTGCATCACCTTCAACCCTGGGCAGTGATTGGAGATAAGGTCTAGGTTCTGAAACCTGAAAACTGATGTTGGGAAGAGATGACAACCTAAGGCCATGGCGGCTCGATGTGCTCAGTGTGCGGCCAGCTGTCTGGGAGGGGCCAGGGGGTCCAGGCTCAGGCTGTGTCAGAAAGGGCATTAGTGCCCTGGTCAGCCTATGTATTTGGGGTACAGCCAAGGTCGGTGCAGGTTGATCCTCATTTGGGATTACTGGGTAGCACCAGAGGACAATTTTTTTCTTCTGGAGGGCCGGCAGAGTGCTGCATTGTAGTTCTGGATTGCCAAACTGGAGGTCTTGTGGGCCAGTAGTCTGACGACAAAAGTCTGAGAACACAAGCTAGGCTTAGGTTTCTGGGTGAGGCCATGGCACGTACAATCTACAGACCTGAATCGAGATCTCGTGCATCTGAAGTCAGGGCGAGGATCAGACGATCGCTCAGGTTGGAGTTTCTGTCCCTGATGGCCCCTTCATGAATGGGCGGGGGCATCACGAGGCCATGGGGGTTTTCCCACGATGGGAGTTGTGAGAAGCTCCAAACTTCAGAGAGTCTTCTGCAGGACAATTGAGACCTGTTGTTTGGCTCCAGGCCAATGATTCTGAGCATTGTTCTAAGGATGGATGGCTGGGTAGCCCACCTCGCATTCCAATTGTCTTATAGCAACAATACAGGTTAGATATCCTGGATTTGTGGGGAGCAACCGAGGACGCTGAGTTGAAATGGACACCCCTGGGGATGGGTCCTAACGTGCTTTTGTGTCTATGGTGACCTTGGAATGAAGCGGAGGCACTGGGGCCCTATAGGGTTCTCCTAAACAGAGGCTTTGACACAGCCCCAACGTGCAAGTTTCCCATGTGTAGATGAGATGTTTTCTGATGTGTGGGTCAAGAAACAGCTATATGCTGCTTTTGAAATCCAGGCCTCTGAGGAGAGATGCCTGAAAACCAAAGCAATGGATCTGATTTGTGCCTAGGGGCCTGTTCTTTCCTTTTTACCTCTGGGGACATCTGTCTATGGGTCTGAGTGCAGGTAGGTGCTCAGTTGGGCTCAGATTGCCCCTGTTTTTCCTGGGAAGTCACCACTATTGAGATGAATCAGGGACTTTGGAGGTTTATCCTATTAGAAGGGTTGTGGCCATTCGAATGGGCACACACAATTCCCTTGGAGAGGGCAAGTACAGTCCTCAGGTTTGGCTCCAGGGGCCTGAGCCTGTAGGTTGTGTAGGCCAGGGCTGTTTGGACAGTTGTCTGAAAACACACACCCTCCAGGCTAGGGCCCCTGGAACCACACCTCAGGATTCTTCCTGCCCTCTCAAAGGGAATTCTTCATATTCCATTGGCCACAACCATATAAATCAGGAGAAATCTCCAATGTCCCTGGGACCATACCAATATTGTAGGCCGCTTGGAACAAACAGGGGTGATCTGACACTAGCTGAGCAACTGGCTCCACACCAACTCGGAGACAGATGTCCCCAGAGAAGAACATTGAACTGGACAGGCCCCTAGGCCCTAATCAGATCCATTGCTTTGGTTTCCAGGCATCTCTTCTCAGAGGCCTGGTTTCCAATACCAGCCTATGGGGTTTCCAGAGGCCCCTTCAGAGCAAGTCTTGTCTGCACATTGGAAACTTGCTCGTGGAGCTATGTCAGAACCTCAGAGGCCTGGTTTTCAATACCACCATATGGGGGTTTCCTGAGTCATCAGTCAGAACAAATGTATTCTCCACATGGGAAACGTGCTCTTTCAAGCTGTGTCAAAACCTCCGCCTAGGAAAATCCTTCAGGGCCCCGGTGCCACCACCTCATTCCAAGGTCTCCATGGACACAATCCCACATTAGGACCCATCTGCAGGAGAGTCTATTTCAACTCAGTGCCCTTGGGTGCTCCCCTAGAGCCAGCAGATCGAACCTATCTTGTCACTAGGAGACAATTGGAATGTGAGGCGGGCTGGCTAGGCATCCATCTGTAGAAAACTACTCTGAAGTAATTCCATATGGGACGTCCTGGAGCCATCCAACAGGTCACAGCTGTGCTGCAGAAGGAATCCTTGCGCTTTGGAGCACCTCACCACTCCCATCATGGGAAAAGCTCTGTGGCCTCGTGGTGCACCGTCCCCTTCATGAAAGAGCCATCTTGGACAGAAACTCCAACCTGAGCCAACGTCTAATCCTCGCCCTGACTTCAGATGCACGAAATCTTGATTCAACTCTGCAGAGTGTGCCTGCCGAAACCCCGCCCCGAAGCAAAACCTAGCTATTGTTCTCAGACTTCGTCCTCACACTCCGAGCCCACCAGCCCTCCAGTTAGGGAATTCTGGAGAGACACAATGCAGCACTCTGACTGCCCTCCAGAAGAGAAACGTTGTCCTATGGGGCTAACCAGAAACACCAAATGAGGATCAACCTGCATGCCACTTGACTCTACCCCAATTATACAGTTTCGCTTCGGCGTTAATGCCCTGTCTTGCACAGCCTGAGGTCTAAATTTTCAACCGACTCCCAGACAGCTGGCTGTACACTGAGCACATCAGACCCGCCATGGCTTTAGGTCATCATCTCTTCCCAACCTTGGTTTTCAGGCTTCAGAACCTAGACCTTATATATACTCACTACCCAGGGGTGAACGTGATGCAGAAATGAAACTCCTTCTTCCTCAAGGCAAGAAACCTTGTGGTTGGCATGTTTTCCAACGTTCAGTGTAGGAGAATCCAGTGTAGCCCATGAGTCCCCGCCCATGCTTGAGAACCGCAATGGGCACAAACACATTGGGACTCTCAGTGTGAGCCCTGTCCTCAAGTAAAGCCTCTCAGGGTCTGGACCAAGAACCCGCATTGCCATCCCTAGTCCCCCAATATTAATGAGAGGTTGAGAGGTCCAGTCACCCCTATTCAGGTCTCTGCTCTGGAACCCCTGAGGAAAAAAATATCGAAGGGTCTCCTCCATCCCCTGAATGAGCCCCAAAACTTGGGATCTGACCAAACCTTAAAAGAGAAATAATCATCCATGGCCAAAGAGGCCATCCCGTCATTCCATGGCCACCATTGACACAAAATCTAGAGACAAAAGCCTGGATATATGCCTCACACTTGCCCTTTGTTCATAGCCTGAAAAATTCTCCTCACGGTCTATAGATCAGCCCTGTCATACCTACGTCCCCAAACCTAAGCTGAGTTTGGGTTTTCAGATTTCTGTCCCCACTGTCCTGGCCCACACACCCTCCAGGCTGGGGCCCCTGGAGCCATGCCTCAGGACTGTGCCTGCCTTCTCCAAGCAAATTCTGCCCATTCCATTGGCCACAACCCTAAAGATTAGGAGAACACTCCAACGTCCCTGAGGCCATCCCAATAGTGTTGGCCACTCAGGGCAAACAGGGTGATCTGTCCCAAGATGAGCAACTACCTCAACTCAGACCCATAGACAGATAACCCCAGAGAAGAAGATTGAACCGGACAGGCACCTAGGACCTAATCAGATCCATTGCTTTTGATTCCAGGCATCTCTCCTCAGAGGCCTGGTTTCCAATACCAGCATATGTGTTCTTCTGGAGGTACCAGTCTGAACAAATCTCATTTCCACATGGGAAACATGCATTTTGGAGCTGTGTCACAACCTCCAGTTAAGGGAAACCTTCAGGTCCCAGCAGCCAACACCCCATTCCAAGGTCTCCATGGACACAAACCCACATTATGACCCATCCGCAGGCGAGTCCATTTCAACACATCCCCTTTGGTTGCTCCCCAAAAGAAGCAGATCGAACCTGCCTTGTCACTAGGAGACAATAGGAATGTGAGGCGGGCACTCCAGGAATCCATCCTTAGAACCCTGCACTGCCGTGGTTCCGCATGGGACATCCTGGAGCAATCTGACCGGTCTCGACTGTCACGTAGAAGGAATCCTTGCCGATTGGAGCAACATACAATGCCAATCGTGGGAAAGTCTCCATAGCCCCATGATGCCCCCCACCATCATGAAGAAGCCATCCTGAACAGAAACTTCAACCTGAGCCTACGTCTGATCCTCGCCCTGACTTCAGATGCATGAGATTTAGATTTAGCTCTACAGAGTGTGCCTGCCATGATCTTGACCCAAAACCTAAGCCTAGCTTGTGTTCTCACACTTCCTTCCTCACAATTCTGGCCCACAAGCCCTCCAGTGTGAGAATTCCGTCGCCACAATGCAGCACTCTTTCTTCCCTCCAGAAGAAAAACGTTGCCCCTGGGGCTACCCAGAAACGCCAAATGAGGATCAACCTGCATGCCACTCAACTTTACTCCAATTATACAGTCTAAGCTTGGCACTAATGCCCTGTCTGACACAGCCTGAGCCTGGACCTCCTGGATGACACCCAGAAAGGTGGTGTCACACCTAAGGACTGTGCCAGTGCTCTCCAAGGGAACTCTGCCCGTTTCATTTGCCACAACCTTACAGATTAGGAGAAACCTCCAATTCCCAAGACCAGTCCAATAGTGTTGGCCTCCCCCAACAAACATGGGTGATCTGACACAAGCTGAGCAGTGACCTCCATTCTGAATCTTAGACAGAGACACTCAGAGGAGAATATTGAAAAGGACAGGCCCCTAGACCGTAATCAGATCCATTGCTTTGGATTCCAGGCATTGTTCCCCAGATGCTTGGTTTCCAATACCAGGTTGTGGGGGTTTCAGAACAAATCTCGTCTCTACATGGGAAACTTGCTCTTTGGAGCTGCATCAAAACCTCAGGTTAGGAGAATTCTTCAGGGCAACAGAGCCACTGCCCCATTCCAAGGGATCCATGGACACAAATCCACATCGACTGATCCTCATGAGAGTCCATTTCAATTCAGCCCCCTCGGTTGTTCCCCCAGTGACAGCAGATCGAATCCTCCTTTTCACTAGGACACAACTGGAATGCAAGTTGGACTGCCCAGGCATCCATCATTAGAACTGTGCTTTGGAGCATTTCTTATGGGACGTCCTTGATCCATCCAAAAGGTCGTGACTGTCCCGCTGACGGAATCCTTGTGGTTTGGAGCATCACACACTCACAAAGTTGGAAATCTTCCATGGTTTCCTGATGCCCCCCCACCTTCATGAAGAGGACATCATGTACAGAAACTCCAACCTAAGCCAACATCTGATCCTCGCCCTGACTTCAGATGCACGAGATCTCATTTCAGGTCTGTAGAGTGTGCCTGCCATGTCACCGCTGCGAAATCTAAGCTGAACTTGTGTTCTCAGACTTCTGTCCAAAAACACCTGGCCCACAAGCCCTGAAGTTGGCAATTCTGGAGCCAGAATGCAGAACTCTGCCTGCCCTCCAGAAGAAAATCTTTGCCCTATGGGGCCAACCAGAAACCCCAAATGAGGACCAACCTTCACATCACTCGACTGTACCCCAATTATACAGTCTAGCCTGGGGACTAATGCCCTGCCTGACACAGCCTGAGCCCAGACCTCATGATGGACACAGACATCTGGCCACACACTAAGTGCAACGGACCCACCATGGCCTTAGGTCGTCATCTCTTACCAACCTCGGTTTTCAGGCTTCAGAATCTAGACCTTATCTCTACTCACTGCCATGCCGTGTACGTGATGCAGAAATCAGAACTCCTCCTTCCCCATGACCAGAAACCCTGTGGTTGGCATGTTGTCCAACGTGCAGTGTAGGAGAAACCAGCATGGCCCATGAGGCCTCAGACATGCTTGAGGGCTGCGATGGGCACAAACACACATTAGGATCCTAAGCATGATCCCTGGCCTCAAGTAAAGCCTCTCCGGGGCTGGACCAAGAGCCCACATATGGAGATTACCATGCCCCTACTCCCCAAGCCTTAACCAGTGCTTGAGAAGTCTAGTCACCCCTACTCAGATCTCTTCTCTAGAATCCCTCCTTGGTGGGACACATGAGGTTAAAAAAAAAATAGAGAAAGGACTCCTACCGTCCAAAGAATGACCGCAATCACTTGGAATTGGGCCAAATTCACAGAGAGAAATACTCGTCCATGGCTGATGAGGCCATCCTGACATTCCACGGCCACCATTGACACAAAATCCGGAGACAAAAGCCTGAAAAAGCGCCACACACTCGCCCTTTGTTCAAAGCCTGAAAAATTCTCACGGTCTGTAGATCGGGCCTGCCATACCTATGTCCCCAAACCTAAGCCAAGTTTGTGTTTTCAGACTTCTGTCTCCATTGTCCTGGCCCACACACCCTCAAGGCTTGGCCCCATGGAGCCACACCTCAGGACTGTGCCTGCCCTCTCCATGGGAATTCTGCTCATTCCTTTGGCACAACCTGACAGATTAGGAGAAACATCCGAAGTCCCCGAGGCCACCCCAATATTGTAGAATGTCCGGGACAAACAGGGACCATCTGCCACAAGCTGAGCCACTACCTCCAATCAGACCTGTAGATAGATATCCATAGAAAAGAAGATTGAACAGGACAGGCACCTAGGCCCTAAACGGATCCATTGCTTTTGTTTTCACGTATCTCTCCTCAGAGGCCTGGATTCCAATACCAGCACATGGGGGTTTCTGGAGCTACCAATCAAAACAAATCGCATGCCACATGGGAATCATGCTATATGGAACTGTGTCAAAACCTCCAGTTAGGAGAAAATTTCACGTCACTGGAGCCACCGCCCCATTCCAATGTCTCAATGGACACAATCCCACATTATGACCCATCCTCAGGAGAGTCCATTTCAACTCAAACCTGGCGGTTGCTCAACCAGTGCCAGCAGATCAAACCTGCTTTGTCACTAGGAGACAATTGGAATGCGAGTTCGTTGCCCAGGTATCCGTTGTTAGAACTCTGCTCTGGAGAAATTCCTAATGGGGTGTCCTTGATCCATTCAACAGGTCTCAAATGTCCTGCAGAAGGAATCCTTGTGGTTGGCAGCATCACACACTCGCACCGTGGGAAAACCTCCATGGCCTTGTGATGCCTCCACCTTCAGGTAGAGGACATCATGGACAGAAACTCCCGTCTGATCCTCGCCCTGACTTCAGATGCATGAGATCTCAATTCAGCTCTGCAGAGTGTGCCTGCCTTGCCCTCGCCCCAAAACCTAAGCCAGCTCACGTTCTCAGACTTCCGTCCTCACACTCCTGGCCCACAAGCCTTCCACTTTGGGAATTCTGGAGACAAAATGCAGCACTCTGCCTGCCCTCCAGAAGAGAGACTTTGCCCTAGGGGTCTACCCAGAAACATCAAATGAGGATCAACCTGCAATTCTCTAGACTGTACCCCAATTATACAGTCTAGCCTGGGCACTAATGCCCTGTCTGACACAGCCTGATCCCAGACCTCGTGACCGACACCCAGACACCTGGCCTCACACTGAACACATCGAACATGCCATGGCCTTAGGTCATCATCTCTTCCCAACCTTGGTCTTCAGGCTTCAGAACCTAGACATTATCTCCACTCACAACTAAGTGATGTACGTGATGCAGCAATCAGAACTTCACCTTCCCCATGACCAGAAACCTTGTGGTTGGCATGTTGTCCAACGTTCAGTATATGAGAACCCAGCATGGCCCATGAGGCCTCAGACATGCTTGAGGGCTGCGATGGGCACAAACACACATTAGGACCCTAAGCATGAACCCTGGCCTCAAGTAAAGCCTCTCCGGGGCTGGACCAAGAGCCTGCATATGGGACTTGCCATGCCCCTACTCCCCCAATCCTAGCCAGAGCTTGAGAAGTCTAGTCAACCTTATTCAGAGCTCTTTTCTGGAATCCCTCTTTGGTGGGACACATAAGGTAAAAAAAAAAAAAAAAAAAAAAAAAAAAAAAAAAACAAGATAAAGAAAAAAATAAAGTAAGGACTCCTACCATCCAAATAATGACCCCAAACACTTGGAATCTGGCCAAATCCACAGAGAGAAATACTCATCCATGGTCGATGAGGCCAGCCTGACATTCCATGGCCACCATTGACACAAAATCCGGAGACAAAAACCTGAAAAAGCGCCACACACTTGCCCTTTGTTCAGAGCCCCCAAAATTCTCAAGGTCTGTAGATCGGGCCTGCCATACCTATGTCCCCAAACCTAAGCCTAGTTTGTGTTTTCAGACTTCTGTCTCCATTGTCCTCACCCACACATTCTAAAGGCTGGGCCCCATGGAGCCACACCTCAGGACTGTGCCTGCCCTCTCCAAGGGAATTCTGCTCATTCATGTGGCAAAACCTGACAGATTAGGAGAATCATCCAAAATCTCTGAGGCCATCCCAATAGTGTAGGATGTCCTGGACATACAGGGACCCTCTGGCACAAGCTGAGCCACTACCTCCAATCAGAACCTTAGACAGATATCCATAGAAAAGAATATTGAACAAGACAGGCACCTAGGCCCTAATTGGATCCATTGCTTTTGTTTTCAGGCATCTCTCCTCAGAGGCCTGGATTCCAATACCAGCATAAGGGGGTTTCCAGAGCTACCTATCAGAAAAAATCTCGTCTCCACATGGGAATCTTGCTCTATGGAGCTGTGTCATAACCTCCAGTTAGGAGAAAACTTCAGGTCACTGGAGCCACTGCCCCATTTGAATATCTCCATGGACACAATCCCAAATTATGACCCATCCTCAGGAGAGTCCATTTCAACTAAACCCCCTCGGTTGCTACTCCAGAGCCAGCAGATTGAACCTGCCTTATCGCTAGGAGACAATTGAAATGTGAGTTGGGCTCTTCAGGCATCCATCCTTAGAACCCTGCTCTTGCGTCATTCCTTATGGGACATCCTTGAGCCATCCAACAGGTCTCGACTGTCCCACAGGAGTCCTTGTGCATGGACCACCTAACAACTCATATCATGGAAAGCTTCCAAGGTCACATGATGCCCCCAATCTTCATGAAGGCAGATCATGGAAAGAAACTCCAACCTGAGCCAACAGCTGATCTTCGCCTTGACTTCAGATGCACGAGATCTTGATTCAGCTCTTCAGAGTGTACCTGCTGTGCCCTCACCCCAAAACCTAAGCGTAGCTAGTGTTCTCCGACTTCCGTACTCACTCTCCTGGACCACACGCCCTCTATTTTGGGATTTCCGATGACACAGTGCTGCACTCTGCCTGCCCTCTAGAAGAAAAATATTGCCCTATGGGTCTACCCAGAAACCTCCAATGAGGATAAACCTGCACGTCACTCAACTGTACACCAATTATATAGTCTAGCCTGTGCACTAATGCCCTTTCTGACAGAACCTGAGGCCTGAATTCCCAACCGACACCCAGACAGCTTGCAGTACACTGAGAACATCTGAACCGCCATGGCCTTAGGTCGCCATCTCTTTCCAACTTCGGTTTTCAGGCTACAGAATCCTAGACCTTATCTCTACTCACTTCCCATGGGTGAACGTGATGCAGAAATCAGAACTCCTCCTTCCCTCTCGCCAGAATCTTGTGGTTGGCATCTTGTCCAACGTTCAGTGGAGGACCCCTGTAGGGCCTACAGGGGTAGTAGTAGGGCCCCAGAGGGTAGTGTAGGGTCCCTGAGGCCCTGCCTATGCTTAAGAGCTGCGGTGGGCTCAAACACACATTGGGACCCTCAGTTTGAGCCCTGTCCTCAAGTAAAGCCTCTCAGTGGCTGGACCATGAGCCCGCATATGGGGCCTGCCATGCCCCAAGTCACCCAATCTTAACCAGAGGTAGAGACATCTAGTCACCCCTACTCAGGGCTCTGCTCTGGAATCCCTCTTTGGTGGGACATTTGAGGTAAATAAACACAGAAAGGACTCCTCCCACTCACAGAATGACCCCAATCACTTGGGATTGGGCCATCCCAAGTGATTGTGGTCCAGAGAGAAAGACTCGTCCATGGCCCATGAGGCCAGCCCGACATTCCACGGCCACTATTGACACAAAATCCAGAGACATAAGCTTCAGCAAGCGTTCACACTCACCCTTAGGACATAGCCCAAAAAATTCTCCTCATAGTCTGTAGATTGGGCCTGCCATACCTACGTCCCCAAACCTAAGCCGAGTTTGTGTTTTCAGACTTCTATCCTGACATCCCTGTCCCACACACCCTCCAGACTGAGGCCCCTGGAGCCACACCTCAGGACTGTGCCTGCCCTCTCCAAGGAAATTCTTCCCATTCCATTGGCCACAACCCTACAGATAAGGAGAAACCTCCAAAGTCCCAGAGGCCATTCCAATAGTGTAGGCCACCCAGGACAAAGAGGGGCGATCTCTCACAAGCTGAGCAACGACGTCAACTCACCCATAGACAGATAACCCAAGAGAAGAAGATTAAACTGGACTGGCCCCTAGAATGTAATTGGTTCCATTGCTTTTTTTTCTAAGCATCTCTCCTAAGTGGCCTGTTTTCCAATACCAGCATATGGGGGATTCCAGAGATACCAATCAGAACAAATCTTGTCTTCACATGGGAAACTTATCCTTTGGAGCTCTGTAAAAGCCTCCAGTTAGGCGAAACCTTCAGGTAGCCGGAGCAACCGCCCTATTCCAAGGTCTCCATGGACACATACCCGCATTATGACCATTTGGCAGGAGAGTACATTTCAACTCAGCCCCGTCGATTACTCCCCCAGAGGCAGAATATCAAACCTGCCTTGTCGCTAGGAGACAAATGGAATGCAAAGCAGACTCTCTAGGCATCCATCCATGGAATCCTGCTCTGGCGCCGTTCCATATGGGATGTCCTGGAGCCTTCCAACAGGTCTTGACTGTCCCACAGAAGGAATCCTTGCAGATTGGAGCATCTCACAACTCCTATCGTGGGAAAACCTACATGGCCTCATGAGATGCTCCCCTTTATAAAGGGGCCATCATAGACAGAAACTCCAACCTGAGCCAACTTCTGATGCATTGCTTGGTTTCTAGGTATCTCTCCTCAGAGGCCTGGTTTCCAATATCAGAATATGGGGGTTTCCTAAGGAAACAATCAGAACAGATCTCATCTCCACATCGGAAACTTGCTCTTTGGAGCTGTGTCAATACCTCAGGTTAGGAGGATCCTTCAGGGCGCTGGCACCATGGCCCAATCCCAAGGTCTCCAAGGACACAAACTTACATTATGAACCATTCTCAGGAGAGTCCATTTCAAATCAGCCCACTCGGCTGCTCACCCAGAGCCAGCAGATCAAACCTTCCTTGTCACTAGGAGACAGTTAGAATGGGAGGCGGGCTGCCCAGGCATCCATCCTTAGAACCCTGCTCTGGAGAACTTCTTTATGGGACGTCTTGAATCCAACCAACCTGTCTTGACTGTCTCGCAGAATGAATCCTTGTGGTTTGAAGCATCACACAATAACACTGTGAGAAAACCTCCATTTCCTTATGATGCCCCAAACCTTCATAAATGGGCCATCATGGACAGAAACTCCATCCTAAGCCAAAGTCTGATCCTCGCCCTGAATTCAGAAGCATGAGATCTCGATTCAGCACTTGAGAGTGTGCCTGCTGGGCCCTCGTCTTGAACCTAAGCCTATCTTGTGTTCTCAGACTTCCGTCCTCAGAATCCTGGCCACACCCCTCCAGTTTGGAAATTCTGGAGACACAATGCAGCACTCTGCCTGGCCTCCAGAAGAAAAATGTTGCCCTATAGGGCTAACCAGAAACGCCAAATGAGTAACAACCTGCATGCCACTCGACCATACCCCAATTATACAGTCTAGCCTGTGCACTAAAGCCCTGTCTGACACAGCCTGAGGGCAGACCTCCAGTCCAACACCAGGACAGCTGGCCGTACACTGAGCATATCATACCCACAATGGCTTTAGGCCATCATCTCTACCCAACCTCAATTTTCACCTTCATAACCTAGACCTTATCTACACTCACTGCTCAGGAGTGAACGTGATGCAAGAATCAGAACTTCTCCTTCGCCATGGCAAGAAACCTTGTGGTTGGCATGTTGTCCAACGTTCATTGTAGGAGAAAGCAGCATGGACTATGAGGTCCCACCTATCCCTGAGGGCCACAATTTGCACAAACACATATTGTGACCCTCAGCGTGAGCCCTATTCTCATGTGAAGCCTCTTAGTGACTGGAACAACAGCCCACATATGGGGCTTGCCAAGCCCCTAGTCGCCCAATCTCAACCAGAGTTCGAGATGTCTAGTCACCCGACTCAGGGCTCTGCTCTGGAATCCCTCTTTGGTGGGACACCTGAGGTAAAAAAAAAAAATACAGAAAGGACTTTTCCCATCCACAGAATGATCCCAAACCCTTGGGATCAGGCCAAATCACCAGAGAAAGAATTGTCCATGGCCCTTGAGGACACCCCGACATTCCACGGCCACCGTTGACACAAAATCCAGAGACAAGCCTGAGCAAGCGCCACATACTCGCCCTTTGTTCATAGCCCGGAAAATTCTCATGTTCTGTAGATCGAGCCTTCATACATACATCCCCAAACCTAAGCTGAGTTTGTGTTTTCAGACTTCTGTCCCCACAGTCCTGGCCCACACACCATCCAAGCTGGGGCCCCTGGAGCCACACCTCAGGACTGTGGCTTCCCTATCCAGGGGAATTCTGCCATTTCCATTGGCCACAACCTTATAGATTAGGAGAAACCTCCAAGCTCCCCGAGGCCATCCGAATAGTGTTGGCTGCCCAGGACAAACAGGGATGATCTTTCACAAGTTAGGAAACTACCTCCACTCAGACCCAGAGACAGATATCCCCATAGAATAAGATTGAACTGGACAGGCACTTAGGCCCTAATCAGATCCATTGCTTTTGTTTCCAGGCATCTCTCCTCAGAGGCCTGGTTTCCAATACCAGCATAGGGGGATTACTGAGGCACTCATCAGAAAAATCTCGTCTCCACATAGGAAATGTACTCTTTGGAGCTCTATAAAAACCTCTGTTTAGGAGAATCTTTCAGGGCCCCGGATCAAGCGCCCCATTCCAAGGTCTCCATGGACTTAAACCCACATTATGATCTATCCTCGGGAGAGTCCATGTCAACTCAACCCCCTTGGTTTCTCCCCCAGGGCCTGCAGATCAAACCTGCCTTGTCACTAGGAGACAACTAGAATGGGAGATGGGCTGCCTAGGCATCAATCCTTAGAACCCTAATCTGGAGTCATTCCATATGGGACATCCTAGAGCCATCCAACAGGTCTCAAGTGTCCCACAGAAGGAATCTTTGCATTCTGGAGCATCTCAGAACTCCCATTGTGGGAAAATCTACATGGCCTCTTGAGACGCTCCACTTTATAAAGTGGCCATCAATGACAGAAACTCCAACCTGAGCAAACGTCTGATATTCGCCCTGACTTCAGGTGCATGAGATCATGATTCAGCTCTGCAGAGTGTGCCTTCTGTGCCCTCACCCCAAAAACTAAGCCTAGCTTGTGTTCTCAGACTACAGTCCTCACACCCCTGGCCCAAAAGCCCTACAGTTTGGCAATACTGGGGCCACAATGCAGCACTCTGCCTGCCCTCCCAGAGATAAAACGTTGCCTTATGGAACTACCTAGAGACCCGAATGAGGATCAATTGAACGCCACTCGACTGCACCCCAAATATTCAGTCTACCCTGTCTAATGCCTTGTCTGACACAGCATGAGCCCACACCTCCAGACCTACGCTCAACAGCTGGCCGCACACTGAGCTCATTGGACCCAACAGGTCCTTAGGTCTTCATCTCTTCCCAACCTCGGTTTTCGGGTTTCAGAACCTAGACCTAAACTCCAAACACTGTCCAGGGGTGAACGTGATGCAGAAGTCACAACTCTTCCTTCGCCATGGCCAGAAACCTTGTGGTTGGCATATTCTCCAACGTTCAGTGTCGGAGAATCAAGCGTGGCCCATGAGGCCCTTCCCATGCTTGAGGGCCTTGTTGGCACAAATAGGCATTGTGACCCTCAGCATGAGCCCTGTCCTCAAGGAAGGCCTCTCAGTGTCTGAATCAAGAGCCCACATATTGGACTTGCCATGCCCCTAGGCCCCCAAACTAAAACAGAGGTGGGGTTGTCCAGTTGTCCCTCCCGAGGACTCTGCTCTGGAATCCCTCCTTTATTGGGACACATGAGGTACAAAAAATAAAATAAAATAAAATAAAAAAAAAGAAAGGACTCCTCCCATCCCACAGAACATACACAAACTCTTGGGATTGGGTCAAATCCTCAGAGAAGGAAAGCCGTCCACAACCCATGAGGCCACGCCAGCATTCCACCCACATTGTTGACACAAATCCAGAGACAAAATCTGAGCAAGCACCTCAAACTCACACTTTTTCATATCCGGAAGTGTTATCACGGTCTGTAGATTGGGCGTGCCATAACTATGTCCCCAATCCTAAGCGGAGTTTGTGTTTTCAGATTTTTGCTCCACAGGCCTGGCCCACACACCCTCAAGTTTGGGCCCCTAGAGCCAAACTCAGAACTTTGCCTGCCCTCTCCAGTGGATTTCTGCCCATTCCATTGACCACAACCCTATAGATTAGGAGAAACTCCAAAGTCCCGAGGCCATTCCAATATTATAGGTCGCCCAGGACAAACAGGGGCGATCTGACACAATCTGAGCAACTACCTCACCTCAGATACTTAGACACGTATCCCCAGCAAAGAGATTGAACCGGACAGGCACCTAGGCTCTAATCATATCCATTGCTTTTGTTTCCAGTCATCTCTCCTCAGAGGCCTGTTTTCCAATACCAGCATATGGGAGATTCCTTAGGCACTCATCAAAACAATTCTCTTCTCTACATAGGAAACATACTCTTTAGAGCTCCATCAAAACCTCCGGTTATGAACATCCCTCAAGGACCCGGATCAAGACCCCATTCCAAGGTCTCCATGGACACAAATGCACATTATGACCCATCCTCAACTCACCCATTTCAACACACCCGATCGGTTGCTCCACTAGATCAGGCAGATCGAACTTGCCTTGGATCTATAAGACACCTGGAATGGGAGGCAGGCTGCCCAGGCATCCATCCTTAGAACCCTGCTCTGGATAACTTCCTTATGGGATGTCCTGGAGCCATCCACCGGTCTCACCTGTCCCACAGAAGGAATCATTGCGGTTTGGAGCATCTCACAATTCAAATCGTGGGAAAACCTCCATGTCCTCGTGACACCCTCCCATTCATGAAGGGGCCGTCATGGACAGAAACTCCGACCTAAGCCAACGTCTGATCCTAGCTCAGTCTTCAGGTATAAGGGATCTCGAATCATCTCTGCAGAGGGTGCCTGCCGAAACCTTCAACCCGAAATCTAAGTCTGGCTTGTGTTCTCAGAATTTTTTCCTCACAGTCCTGGCCCACAAGCCTTCCAGTTTGGGAATTCTGGAGCCAGTATGTGACACTGTGTCTTCCCTCCAGAAGAAAAACGTTGCCCTCTGGGGCTACCCAGTAACCACAAATGAGTACCATCCTGCACGAAACTCGACTGCAACCCAATGATACAGTCTAGCCTGGACACTAATTCGCTGTCTGCCACAGCCTGAGCCTGCACCTCCCAAACCACACTCAACAGCTGGCCGAACACTGAGCACATCAGACACACCATGGCCTTAGGGCTTCATCTCTTCCCAACCTCAGTTTTCAGGCTTCAGAACCTAGACCTTAAATCCAATCACAGTCCAGGAGTGAAATTGTTGCAGAAATTAGAACTCCTTCTTCCCCATGGCCAGAAAACTTGTGGTTGCCATATTGTGCAACGTTCAGTGTAGGAGAAACCAGCATGGTACATTAGGCCACGCCCTGACTTGAGGGGCTCCTTGGGCACAAAAACACATTGTGAAACTCAGTGTGAGACCTATCCTCAAGGAAGGCCTCTCAGTGTCTGGACCAAGAGCCCACATAAGGGGCTTGCCATGTTCTTAGGTCCCAATGTTAACCAGAGGTCTGGTTGTCCAGTCGCCCCTCCCCAGGACCCTGCTTTGGAATGCCTCTTTTGGTGGTCCACCTGAGGAAAAAAAAAAAAAAAACAAACAGAAAGACCTCCTCCCTTCTGACAGAATGACCCCAAACTCTTGGGATCGGGTCAAATCCCCAGAAAGGGAGCCTCATCGATGGCCCATGAGGATCCCCCGACATTCCATGGCAATCGGTGACACATTTCCAGAAAAAAAAAAAAAAAAAGCATGAGCATGCACATCACATTCGCTCTTTGTTCATATCCCGAAGAGGTCTCCTCACGGTCTATAGATCGGGGCCGGCCATACCTACATCCCCCAACCTAAGTGGAGTTTGTGTTTTCAGACCTTTGTCCAAATAGCCCTGGACCACACACGCTCCACACTTGGGTCCCTGGAGCCACACCTCAGGACTGTGCTTCCCTTTCAAGGGAATTCTTCCCATTCCATTGGCCACAACCTTGCAAAAAAGGAAAAACCTCTTCTTGAAGGGGCCAAAATGGAAAGAAACGCAAACCTGAGCCAAAGTCTGATCCTCGACCTACCTTCAGACGCATGAGATCTCAATTCAGCTCTGCAGAGTGTGCCTGCCATGTCCTTGCCCCGAAACCTAAGCCCAGCTTGTGTTCTCAGCTTCCGTCCTCACTCTCCTGGCCCACAAGCCCTCCAGTTTGGGAATTCCGAAGCCACAATGCAGCACTCTGCCTGCCCTCCAGAAGAAAAACTTTGCCCTATGCTGCTAATAAGAAACCCCAAATGATTTTCTAATGCATGTCACTCGATGGTAAAGCAATTATACAGCCTACCCTGTATACTAATGCCCTGTCTGGCACAGCCTGAGACAAGACATCCCAAACGACACCCAGACAGCTGGCCCCAACCTGGACACATAGGACCCGCTATGGCTGTAGGTCGTCATCACTTCCCAAACTCGGTTTTCAGGCTTCAGAACCTAGACCTTAAATCCAATCATAGTCCAGGAGTGAAAGTGTTGCAGAAATTAGAACTCCTTCTTCCCCATGGCCAGAAAACTTGTGGTTGCCATATTGTGCAATGTTCAGTGTAGGAGAAACCAGCATGGTACATTAGGCCACGCCCTACCTTGAGGGGCTCCTTGGGCTCAAAAACACATTGTGAAACTCAGTGTGAGACATATCCTCAAGGAAAGCCTCTCAGTGTCTGGACCAAGAGCCCACATATGGGGCTTGCCATGTTCTTAGGTCCCAATGTTAACCAGAGGTCTGGTTGTCCAGTTGCCCCCACCCACGACTCTGCTCTGGAATCCCTCATTTGGTGGTCCACCTGAGGTAAAAAAAAAAATAAAATAAACAATAATAAATAAACAAAAAAACCAGAAAGGCCTCCTCCCTTCCAACAGAATGACCCCAAACCCTTGGGATCGGGTTAAATCCCCAGAAAGGGAGCCTCATCGATGGCCCATGAGGACACCCCGACATTTCATGGCAATTGGTGACACATTGCCAGAAAAAAAAAAAAAAAAGCATGAGCAAGCACCTCACATGCGCCCTTTGTTCATATCCCGAAGAGTTCTCCTCACGGTCTATAGATCGGGCCGGCCATACATACATCCTCCAACCTAAGTGGAGTTTGTGTTTTCAGACTTTTGTCCAAATAGCCCTGGACCACACACGCTCCACACTTGGGTCGCTGGAGCCACACCTCAGGACTGTGCTTCCCTTTCAAAAGAATTCTTCCCATTCCATAGGCCACAACCTTGCAAATTAGGAAAAACCTTCAAAGTCACCGAGGCCATCCCAATAGTGTAGGACGCCCAGGACAAACAGGGGTGATCTCAAACCAGCTGAGCAACTACCTGCACTCAGACAAGAGATGTCCCCAGAGAAAAATATTGAACCGGACAGGCCCCTAGGCCCTAATCAGATCCATTGCTTTGGTTTCCAGGCATCTCTCCTCAGAGGCCTCGTTTCCAATACCAGCATATGGTGGTTTCCTGAGGCACCAATAAGAACAAAACTCGTCTCCCCATGGAAAACTTGCTCATTGGAGCTTTGTCATAACCTCTGGTTAGGAGAATCCTTCAGGGCCCTGGTGCCACTGCTCCATACCAAGGTCTCCATGGACTCAAACCAACATTAAGACCATCCTCAGGAAAGTCCATTTCAACTCAGCCCCCTCTGTTGCTACCCCAAGCCAGCAGATCAAACGTTTCTTGTTGCTAGGAGACAATTGGAATGTGAGGCTGGCTGCCCAGGCATCCATACTTAGAACCCTGTTCTGGAAAAATACCTTATAAGACGTCCTGGAGCCATCCAACAAATCTTAATTGTCCCACAGAAGGAATCCTTGCGGTTTGGAGCATCTCACAACTCCAATAGTGGCAAAACCCCCATGGCCTCATAATCCCCCCTCTTCTTGAAGGGGCCAACATGGACAGAAACTCAACCCTGAGGTAAGTCTGAACCCCGACTGACTTCAGACGCATGAGATCTCAATTCAGCTCTGCAGAGTGTGCCTGCCATGTCCTTGCCCCGAAACCTAAGCCTAGCTTGTGTTCTCAGCTTCCGTCCTCACTCTCCTGGCCCACAAGCCCTCCAGTTTGGGAATTCCAAAGCCACAATGCCGCACTCTGCCTGCCCTCCAGAAGAAAAACTTTGCCCTATGCTGCTAATAAGAAACCCCAAATGATTTTCTAATGCATGCCACTCGATGGTAAAGCAATTATACAGCCCACCCTGTATTCTAATGCCCTGTCTGGCACAGCCTGAGACAAGACATCCCAAACGACACCCAGAGAGCTGGCCCCAACCTGGACACATTGGACCCGCTAAAGCTGTAGGCCGTCATCTCTTCCCAACCTCGGTTTTCAGGCTTCAGAACCTAGACCTTATCTCCAATCACTGCCCAGGGGTGAACGTGATGCAGAAATTAGAATTCCTCCTTCCCCATGGCCAGAAACCTTGTGGTTGGCATGTTGTCCAACGTTCAATGTGGGAAAACCTGCATTGTCCGAAAGGCCACGCCAGTGCTTGAGGGCCGCCTAGGGCACAGACATGCATTGTGACCTGCAGCGTGAGTCCCGTGTTAAAGTAACGCCTTTCAGTGGCTGGACCAAGATCCTGCATATGGGGCTTGTCATATCCATAGGCCCTCAGGCTTAACCAGAGGGCGAGTATTCCAGTTGTCAGTACCCACTGCTATGCTCTATAATCCCTCTACTGGGGGGACACATGAAGCAGAAAACAGGACACTTCCCTTCCCACAGAATGACCCGAAACTCTTGGGGGCTGGACAAACTACCAGAGAGGGAGACTTCTACGACCCATGAGGCAACTCCTACATTAAACGGCCATTGTGGACAAAACATCCAGAGACAAAAGCCTGAGCGACTGCCTCCCTCTCACCCTTCTTTCATATCCAGAGGAACTCCCCTCATGGACTGTAGATCAGGCCTGCCGTAACCTCGGCCCCAAACCTGAGCTGAGTTAGGGTTTTTGGATGTCTGTCTGCACAGCCATGGCCCACACAGCCTCCAGGCTGGGGTCTCTGGAGCCACACCACAGAACTGTGCCTGCTCTCTCCTAAGAAACTGCCCATTCCATTGGCCACAACTCTACAAAATAGTAGAAACCTCAAGGTCCCCAAGGACATCCCACTACCACAAGCCGCACTGGACAAATAGGGGCATTATGACACAAGCTGAGCAACTACTACCTCCATGCAGACACACAGACAGATATCCGCAGAGACAGAAGATTGAACCAGACAGGCCCCTAGGCCCTATTATGAACTCTTGCTTTGGTGTCCAGGTATCACTCCTCAGAGGCCTGGGTTCGAAGACCAGCATACGGGGCTTTCCTGAGGCACCAGACAGTAGACCTCTCATCTCCACATGGGAAGCTTCCTTGTTGGAGTTGTGTCAAGCCCTTCGGGTTGGAGAATCCTGCAGAGTCCCTTAGCTACTGCCAAATGCCAAGGTCTCCATGGCCACCAACCACATTATGACTCATCCTCAGGAGAGTCCATTTAAACTCAGCCTTCTGGGTAGCTCACCCAAGAGCGCGCAGATTGAGCGTTCCTTGTCTCGACCAGGCAACGGGAAGGTGAGTTGGCATGTCTCGGCATCCATGCTTAGGCCCCTGCACTCGAGTCTTTCTGTATGGGGCATCCTGGAACCATCCAATAGTACTCGACTGTCCTGAAGAAGGAAACTTTGAAGTTTGGAGCAGCTCACAACTCCCAGCGTAGGGAAACCTCCCTGGCCTCATGACGCCCCCACCCCCTTCAGGAATGGGCCGTCATGGACACAAACTCCAACTTGAGGCAACATCTGATACTCGCCCTGACCTCACCTGCAGGAGATCTCGATTCAGCCTCTGCAGAGTGGGCCTGCCATGCTCTTGGCGCCAAAACTCGTGCTAGCTTGTGTTTTCAGACTTCCTTCCTCACAATCCTGGCCACACCCCTCCAGTTTGGCAATTCTGGAGACACAATGCAGCATTCTGCCTGCCCTCCAGAAGAAAAATGTTGCCCTATAGGGCTAACCGGAAACACCAAATGAGTAACAACCTGCATGCCACTCGACCATACCCCAATTATACAGTCTAGCCTGTGCACTAAAGCCCTGTCTGACACAGCCTGAGGGCAGACCTCCAGTCCAACACCCAGACAGCTGGCCGTACACAGAGCATATCACACCCACAATGGCTTTAGGCCATCATCTCTACCCAACCTCAGTTTTCACCTTCAGAACCTAGACCTTATCTCCTCTCACTGCTCAGGAGTGAACGTGATGCAAGAATCAGAACTTCTCCTTCGCCTTGGCAAGAAACCTAGTGGTTGGCATGTTGTCCAATGTTCATTGTGGAGAAAGCAGCATAGACTATGAGGCCCCACCTATCCCTGAGGGCCACAATTTGCACAAACACACATTGTGACCCTCAGCGTGAGCCCTATCCTCATGTAAAGCCTCTTAGTGACTGGAACAACAGCCCACATATGGGGCTTGCCAAGCCCCTAGTCCCCCAATTTCAACCAGAGTTCGAGATGTCTAGTCACACCTACTCAGGGCTCTACTCTGGAATCCCTCTTTGGTGGGAGAACTGAGGTAAAAAAAAAATACATAAAGGACTCTTCCCATCCACAGAATGATCCCAACCACTTGGGATAAGGCCAAATCACCAGAGAAAGAATTGTCCATGGCCCTTGAGGACACTCCGACATTCCACGGCCACCGTTGACACAAAATCCAGAGACAAAAGCCTGAGCAAACGCCACATACTCGCCCTTTGTTCATAGCCCAGAAAATTCTCACGGTCTGTAGATCGAGCCTTCATACATACATCCCCAAAACTAAACTGAGTTTGTGTTTTCAGACTTCTGTCCCCACAGGCCTGGCCCACACACCATCCAAGCTGGGGCCCCTGGAGCCACACCTCAGGACTGTGGCTTCCCTCTCCAGGGGAATTCTGCATTTCCATTTGCCACAACCCAATAGATTAGGAGAATCCGCCAAACTCCCCCAGGCCATCCGAATAATGTTGGCTGCCCAGGACACACAGGGGTGATCTTTCACAAGTTAGGAAACTACCTCCACTCAGACCCAGAGAAAGATATCCCCATAGAATAAGATTGAACTGGACAGGCACGTAGGCCCTAATCAGATCCATTGCTTTTGATTCCAGTCATCTCTCCTCAGAGGCCTGGTTTCCAATACCAGCATATGGAGATTCCTTAGGCACTCATCAAAACAATTCTCTTCTCTACATAGGAAACATACTCTTTAGAGCTCCATCAAAACCTCCGGTTATGAACATCCCTCAAGGCCCCGGTTCAAGCACCCCATTCCAAGGTCTACATGGACACAAATGCACATTATTACCCATCCTCAACTCACCCATTTCAACACACCCGCCTCGGTTGCTCCCCTAGATCCAGCATATCGAACTTGCCTTGGCGCTATGAGACACCTGGAATGGGAGGCAGGCTGCCCAGGCATCCATCCTTAGAACCCTGCCCTGGATAACTTCCTTATGGGATGTCCTGGAGCCATCCAAAAGGTCTCGACTGTCCCACAGAAGGAATCATTGCGGTTTGGAGCATCTCACAATTCCCATCGTGGAAAAACCTCCATGTCCTCGTGACACCCTCCCCTTCATGAAGGGGCCGTCATGGACAGAAACTTCGACCTAAGCCAACGTCTGATCCTAGCTCTGTCTTCAGGTATACAGGATCTCGAATCATCTCTGCAGAGGGTGCCTGCCGTCCCCTCACCCCGAAATCTAAGTCTGGCTTGTGTTCTCAGAATTTTTTCCTCACACTCCTGGCCCACAAGCCTTCCAGTTTGGGAATTCTGGAGCCACTATATGGCACTGTGTCTTCCCTCCAGAAGAAAAACGTTGCCCTCTGGGGCTACCCAGTAACCACAAATGAGTACCATCCTGCACGAAACTCGACTGCACCCCAATGATACAGTCTAGCCTAGGCACTAATTCCCTGTCTGCCACAGCCTGAGCCTGCACCTCCCAACCCACACTCAACAGCTGGCCGAACACTGAGCACATCAGACACACCATGGCCTTAGGTCTTCATCTCTTCCCAACCTCAGATTTCAGGCTTCAGAACCTAGACCTTAAATCCAATCACAGTCCAAGAGTGAAAGTGTTGCAGAAATTAGAACTCCCTCTTCCCCATGGCCAGAAAACTTGTGGTTGCCATATTGTGCAATGTTCAGTGTAGGAGAAACCAGCATGGTACATTAGGCCACGCGCTGACTTGAGGGGCTCCTTGGGCACAAAAACACATTGTGAAACTCAGTGTGAGACCTATCCTCAAGGAAGGCCTCTCAGTGTCTGGACCAAGAGCCCACATATGGGGATTGCCATGTTCTTAGGTCCCAATGTTAACCAGAGTTCTGGTTGTCCAGTTGCCCCCACCCACGACTCTGCTCTGGAATCCCTATTTTGGTGGTCCACCTGAGGTAAAAAAATAAATAAATAAACAAAAAATAAACAAAAAACCCAGAAAGGCCTCCTCCCTTCCTACAGAATGACCCCAAACTCTTGGGATCAGGTCAAATCCCCAGAAAGGGAGCCTCATTGACGGCCCATGAGGACACCCCGACATTCCATGGCAATCGGTGACAGATTTCCAGAAAAAAAAAAAAAAGCATGAGCAAGCACCTCACATTCGCCCTTTGTTCATATACCGAAGAGTTTCCTCACGGTCTATAGATTGGGCCGGCCATACCTACATCCCCCAACCTAAGTGGAGTTTGTGTTTTCAGACTTTTGTCCAAATAGCCCTGGACCACACACGCTCCACACTTGGGTCCCTGGAGCCACACCTCAGGACTGTGCTTCCCTTTCAAGGGAATTCTTCCCATTCCATTGGCCACAACCTTGCAAAAAAGGAAAAACCTCCAAAGTCACCGAGGCCATCCCAATAGTTTAGGCCGACCAGGACAAACAGGGGTGATCTCAAACCACCTGAGCAACTACCTCCACTCAGACAACAGATGTCCCCAGAAAAGAATATTGAACCGGACAGGCCCCTAGGCCCTAATCAGATCCATTGCTTTGGTTTCCAGGCATCTCTCCTCAGAGGCCTCGTTTCCAATACCAGCATATGGTGGTTTCCTGAGGCACCATTAATAATAAATCTCGTCTCCCCATGGAAATCTTGCTCATTGGAGCTTTGTCATAACCTCTGGTTAGGAGAATCCTTCAGGGCCCTGGTGCCACTGCCCCATACCAAGTTCTCCATGGACTCAAACCAACATTAAGACCATCCTCAGGAAAGTCCATTTCAACTCAGCCCCCTCTGTTGCTACCCCAAGCCAGCAGATCAAACGTTTCTTGTTGCTAGGAGACAATTGGAATGTGAGGCTGGCTGCCCAGGCATCCATACTTAGAACCCTGTTCTGGAAAAATACCTTATAAGACGTCCTGGAGCCATCCAACAAATCTTAATTGTCCCACAGAAGGAATCCTTGCGGTTTGGAGCATCTCACAACTCCAATAGTGGCAAAACCCCCATGGCCTCATAATGCCCCCTCTTCCTGAAGGGGCCAACATGGACAGAAACTCAAACCTGAGCCAAAGTCTGAACCTCGACCTGACTTCAGACGCATGAGATCTCAATTCAGCTCTGCAGAGTGTGCCTGCCATGTCCTTGCCCCGAAACCTAAGCCTAGCTTGTGTTCTCACTTCCGTCCTCACTCTCCTGGCCCACATGCCCTCCAGATTGGGAATTCCGAAGCCACAATGCCGCACTCTGCCTGCCCTCCAGAAGAAAAACTTTGCCTTATGCTGCTAATAAGAAACCCCAAATGATTTTCTAATGCATGCCACTCGATTGTAAAGCAATTATACAGCCCACACTGTATACTAATGCCCTGTCTGGAACAGCCTGAGACAAGACATCCCAAATGACACCCAGACAGCTGGCCCCAACATGGACACATAGGACCCGCTATGGCTGTAGGTCGTCATCTCTTCCCAACCTTGATTTTCAGGCTTCAGAACCTAGACCTTATCTCCAATCACTGCCCAGGGGTGAACGTGATGCAGAAATTAGAATTCCTCCTTCCCCATGGCCAGAAACCTTGTGGTTGGCATGTTGTCCAGCGTTCAATGTGGGAAAACCTGCATTGTCCGAAAGGCCACGCCAGTGCTTGAGGGCCGCCTAGGGCACAGACATGCATTGCTACCTGCAGCGTGAGTCCCGTATTAAAGTAACGCCTCTCAGTGGCTGGACTAAGATCCTGCATATGGGGCTTGTCATATCCATAGGCCCCCAGGCTTAACCAGAGGGCGAGTATTCCAATTGTCAGTACCCACTGCTATGCTCAAGAATCCCTCTACTGGGGGGACACATGAGGCAGAAAACAGGACACTTCCCTTCCCACAGAATGACCCCAAACACTTGGGGGCTGGACAAACTACCAGAGAGGGAGACTTCTACGACCCATGAGGCAACTCCTACATTAAACGGCCATTGTGGACAAAACTTCCAGAGACAAAAGCCTGAGCGACTGCCTCCCTCTCACCCTTATTTCATATCCAGAGGAACTCCGCTCATGGACTGTAGATCAGGCCTGCCGTATCCTCGGCCCCAAACCTGAGCTGAGTTAGGGTTTTTGGATGTCTGTCTGCACAGCCATGGCCCACACAGCCTCCAGGCTGGGGTCTCTGGAGCCACACCACAGAACTGTGCCTGCTCTCTCCTAAGAAACTGCCCATTCCATTGGCCACAACTCTACAAAATAGTAGAAACCTCAAGGTCCCCAAGGACATCCCACTACCACAAGCCGCACTGGACAAATAGGGGCATTATGACACAAGCTGAGCAACTACTACCTCCATGCAGACACACAGACAGATATCCGCAGAGACAGAAGATTGAACCAGACAGGCCCCTAGGCCCTATTATGAACTCTTGCTTTGGTGTCCAGGTATCACTCCTCAGAGGCCTGGGTTCGAAGACCAGCATACGGGGCTTTCCTGAGGCACCAGACAGAAGACCTCTCATCTCCACATGGGAAGCTTCCTTGTTGGAGTTGTGTCAAGCCCTTCGGGTTGGAGAATCCTGCAGAGTCCCTTAGCTACTGCCTCATTCCAAGGTCTCCATGGCCACCAAACCACATTATGACTCATCCTCAGGAGAGTCCATTTAAACTCAGCCTTCTGGGTAGCTCACCCAAGAGCGCGCAGATTGAGCGTGCCTTGTCTCGACCAGGCAATGGGAAGGTGAGTTGGTGTTTCTCGGCATCGATGCTTAGGCCCCTGCTCTCGAGTCTTTCTGTATGGGGCATCCTGGAACCATCCAATAGTACTCGACTGTCCTGAAGAAGGAATCTTTGAAGTTTGGAGCAGCTCACAACTCCCAGCGTAGGGAAACCTCCCTGGCCTCATGACGCCCCCACCCCCTTCAGGAAGGGGCCGTCATGGACACAAACTCCAGCTTGAGGCAACATCTGATACTCGCCCTGACCTCACCTGCAGGAGATCTCGATTCAGCCTCTGCAGAGTGGGCCTGCCATGCTCTTGTCCCCAAAACTCGTGCTAGCTTGTGTTTTCAGACTTCCTTCCTCACAATCCTGGCCACACCCCTCCAGTTTGGCAATTCTGGAGACACAATGCAGCACTCTGCCTGCCCTCCAGAAGAAAAATGTTGCCCTATAGGGCTAACCAGAAACGCCAAATGAGTAACAACCTGCATGCCACTCGACCATACCCCAATTATACAGTCTAGCCTGTGCACTAAAGCCCTGTCTGACACAGCCTGAGGGCAGACCTCCAGTTTAACACCCAGACAGCTGGCCGTACACAGAGCATATCACACCCACAATGGCTTTAGGCCATCATCTCTACCCAACCTCAGTTTTCACCTTCAGAACCTAGGCCTTATCTCCACTCACTGCTCAGGAGTGAACGTGATGCAAGAATCAGAACTTCTCCTTCGCCTTGGCAAGAAACCTAGTGGTTGGCATGTTGTCCAATGTTCATTGTAGGAGAAAGCAGCATGGACCATGAGGCCCCACCTATCCCTGAGGGCCACAATGTGCACAAACACACATTGTGACCCTCAGCGTGAACCCTATCCTCATGTAAAGCCTCTTAGTCACTGGAACAACAGCCCACATATGGGGCTTGCCAAGCCCCTAGTCGCCCAATCTCAACCAGAGTTCGAGATGTCTATTCACCCCTACTCAGGGCTCTACTCTGGAATCCCTCTTTGGTGGAACACCTGAGGTAAAAAAAAAAAAATACAAAAATGACTCTTCCCATCCACAGAATGATCCCAACCCCTTGGGATCAGGCCAAATCACCAGAGAAAGAATTGTCCATGGCCCTTGATGACACCCCGACATTCCACGGCCACCGTTGACACAAAATCCAGAGACAAAAGCTTGAGCAAGCGCCACATACTCGCCCTTTGTTCATAGTCCGGGAAATTCTTACTGTCTGTAGATCGAGCCTTCATACATACCAAACCTAAGCTGAGTTTGTGTTTTCAGACTTTTGTCCCCACAGTCCTGGCCCACACCCATCGAAGCTGGGGCCCCTGGAGACACACCTCAGGACTGTGGCTTCCCTCTCCACTGGAATTCTGCCATTTCCATTGGCCACAACCCTATAGATTAGGAGAATCCTCCAAACTCCCCGAGGCCATCCCAATAGTGTTGGCTGCCCAGGACAAACAGGGATGATCTTTCACAAGTTAGGAAACTACCTCCACTGAGACCCAGAGACAGATATCTCCATAGAATAAGATTGAATTGGACAGGCACTTAGGCTCTAATCAGATCCATTGCTTTTGTTTCCAGGCATCTCTCCTCAGAGGCCTGGTTTCCAATACCAGAATACGGGGGATTACTGAGGCACTCATCAGAAAAATCTCATCTCCACATAGGAAATGTACTCTTTGGAGCTCTATAAAAACCTCTGTTTAGGAGAATCTTTCAGGGTCCCGGATCAAGCGCCCCATTCCAAGGTCTCCATGGACTTAAACCCACATTATGATCTATTGTCGGGAGAGTCCATGTCAACTCAACCCCTTTGGTTTCTCCCCCAGGGCCTGCAGATCAAACCTGCCTTGTTGCTAGGAGACAACTAGAATGGGAGGCGGGCTGCCCAGGCATCCATCCTTAGAACCCTACTCTGGAGTCGTTCCACATGGGACATCCTAGAGCCATCCAACAGGTCTCAAGTGTCCCACAGAAGGAATCTTTGCAGTCTGGAGCATCTCACAACTCCCATTGTGGGAAAATCTACATGGCCTCTTGAGATGCTCCACTTTATAAAGGGGCCATCATGGACAGAAACTCCAACCTGAGCAAACGTCTGATATTCGCCCTGACTTCAGGTGCATGAGATCTTGATTCAGCTCTGCAGAGTGTGCCTTCTGTGCACTCACCCCCAAAACTAAGCCTAGCTTGTGTTCTCAGACTACTGTCCTCACACCCCTGCCCCAAAAGCCCTACAGTTTGGCAATACTGGGGCCATAATGCAGCACACTGCCTGCCCTCCAGAAGAAAAACGTTGCCTTATGGAGCTACCTAGAAACCCGAATAAGGATCAACTGAACACCACTCGAATGCAGCCCAAATATGCAGTCTACCCTGTCTAATGCCTTGTCTGACACATCATGAGCCCACACCTCCAGACCTACGCTCAAGAGCTGGCCGCACACTGAGCTCATTGGACCCATCAGGTCCTTATGTCTTCATCTCTTCCCAACCTCAGTTTTCGGGTTTCAGAACCTAGACCTAAACTCCAATCACTGTCCAGGGGTGAACGTGATGCAGAAATCACAACTCTTCCTTCGCCATGGCTTTAAACCTTGTGGTTGGCATATTCTCCAACGTTCAGTGTAGGAGAATCCATGGTGGCCCATGAGGCACTTCCCATGCTTGAGGGCCTTCTTGGGCACAAATAGGCATTGTGAACCTCAGCATGAGCCCTGTCCTCAAGGAAGGCCTCTCAGTGTCTGAATCAAGAGCCCGCCTATTGGACTTGCCATGCCCCTAGGCCCCCAAACTTAAACAGAGGTGGGGATATCCAGTTGTCCCTCCCAAGGACTCTGCTCTGGAATCCCTCTTTTATTGGGACACTTGAGGTACATAAAATAAAATATAAAATAAAATAAAATAAAAAACAGAAAAGACTCCCCCCATCCCACAGAATGTACCCAAACTCTTGGGATTGGGTCAAATCCTCAGAGAAGGAAAGCCATCTACAACCCATGAGGCCACGCCAGCATTCCACCCACATTGTTGACACAAATCCAGAGACAAAACCTGAGCAAGCACTTCAAACTCACCCTTTTTCATATCCCTAAGTGTTATCATGATCTGTAGATTGGGCGTGCCATACCTATGTCCCCAATCCTAAGCGGAGTTTGTGTTTTCAGACTTTTGTCCCCACAGGCCTGGCACACACAGCCTCAAGGCTGGGCCCCTAGAGCCAAACTCAGAACTGTGCTTGCCCTCTCCAGGGGATTTCTGCCCATTCCATTGGCCACAACCCTATAGATTAGGAGAAACTCCAAAGTCCTGAGGCCATCCCAATATTATAGGCTGCCCAGGACAAACAGGGGCGATCTGACACAAGCTGAGTAACTACATCCCCTCAGATCCTTAGACACGTATCCTCAGGAAAGAGATTGAACCGGACAGGCACCTAGGGCCTAATCATCTCGATTGCTTTTGTTTCCAGTCATCTCTCCTCAGAGGCCTGGTTTCCAATACCAGCATATGGGAGATTCCTTAGGCACTCATCAAAACAATTCTCTTCTCTACATAGGAAACGTACTCTTTAGAGGCCATCAAAACCTCCGGTTATGAACATCCCTCAAGGCCCCGGATCAAGCACCCCATTCCAAGGTCTACATCGGCACAAATGCACATTATGACCCATCCTCAACTCACCCATTTCAACACACCCGCCTCGGTTGCTCCCCTAGATCCAGCAGGCAAACTTGCCTTGGCGCTATGAGACACCTGGAATGGGAGGCAGGCTGCCCAGGCATCGATCCTTAGAACCCTGCTCTGGATAACTTCCTTATGGGATGTCCTGGAGCCATCCCACAGGTCTCGACTGTCCCACAGAAGGAATCATTGCGGTTTGGAGCATCTCACAATTCCCATCGTGGGAAAACCTCCATGTCCTCGCGACACCGTCCCCTTCATGAAGGGGCCGACATGGACAGAAACTCCGACGTAAGCCAAAGTCTGATTCTAGCTCTGTCTTCAGGCATACGGGATCTCGAATCATCTCTGCAGAGGGTGCCTGCCGTCCCCTCACCCCGAAATCTAAGTCTGGCTTGTGTTCTCAGAATTTGTTTCTCACACTCCTGGCCCACAAGCCTTCCAGTTTGGGAATTCTGGAGCCACTATGTGGCACTGTGTCTTCCCTCCAGAAGAAAAACGTTGCCCTCTGGGGCTACCCAGTAACCACAAATGAGTACCATCCTGCACGAAACTCGACTGCACCCCAATGATACAGTCTAGCCTGGGCACTAATTCCCTGTCTGCCACAGCCTGAGCCTGCACCTCCCAATCCACACTCAACAGCTGACCGAACACTGAGCACATCAGACACACCATGGCCTTAGGTCTTCATCTCTTCCCAACCTCAGTTTTCAGGCTTCAGTACCTAGACCTTAAATCCAATCATAGTCCAGGAGTGAAAGTGTTGCAGAAATTAGAACTCCTTCTTCCCCATGGCCAGAAAACTTGTGGTTGCCATATTGTCAAACGTTACGTGTAGGAGAAACCAGCATGGTACATTAGGCCACGCCCTGACTTGAGGGGCTCCTTGGGCACAAAAACACATTGTGAAACTCAGTGTGAGACCTATCCTCAAGGAAGGCCTCTCAGTGTCTGGACCAAGAGCCCACATATGGGGCTTGCCATGTTCTTAGGTCCCAATGTTAACCAGAGGTCTGGTTGTCCAGTCGCCCCTCCCCAGGACTCTGCTCTGGAATCCCTCTTTTGGTGGTCCACCTTAGGTAAAAAAATAATGATAATAATAATAAAGTAAACAAAAAAACAAGAAAGGCCTCCTACCTTCCCACAGAATGACCCCAAACTCTTGGGATCAGGTCAAATCCCCAGAAAAGGAGCCTCATCGATGGCCCATGAGGACACCCCGACATTCCATGGCAATCGGTGACAGATTTCCAGAAAAAAAAAAAAAAAAAAAAAAGCATGATCCAGCACCTCACATTCGCCCTATGTTCATATCCCGATGAGTTCTCCTCACGGTCTATAGTTCGAGCCGGCCATACCTACATCCCCCAACCTAAGTGGAGTTTGTGTTTTCAGACTTTTGTCCAAATAGCCCTGGACCACACACGCTCCACACTTGGGTCCCTGGAGCCACACCTCAGGACTGTGCTTCCCTTTCAATGGAATTCTTCCCATTCCATTGGCCACAACCTTGCAAATGAGGAAAAACCTCCAAAGTCACCGAGGCCATCCATTAGTGTAGGCCGCCCAGGACAAACAGGGGTGATCTCAAATCAGCTGAGCAACTACCTCCACTCAGACAACAGATGTCCCCAGAGAAGAATATTGAACCGGACAGGCCCCTAGGCCCTAGTCAGATCCATTGCTTTGGTTTTTAGGCATCTCTCCTCAGAGGCCTCGTTTCCAATACCAGCATATGGTGGTTTCCTGAGGCACCAATAAGAACAAATCTCGTCTCCCCATGGAAAACTTGCTCATTGGAGCTTTGTCATAACCTCTGGTTAGGAGAATCCTTCAGGGCCCTGGTGCCACTGCCCCATACCAAGGTCTCCATGGACTCAAACCAACATTAAGACCATCCTAGGAAAGTCCATTTCAACTCAGCCCCCTCTGTTGCTACCCCAAGCCAGCAGATCAAACGTTTCTTGTTGCTAGGAGACAATTGGAATGTGAGGCTGGCTGCCCAGGCATCCATACTTAGAACCCTGTTCTGGAAAAATACCTCATAAGACGTCCTGGAGCCATCCAACAAATCTTAATTGTCCCACAGAAGGAATCCTTGCGGTTTGGAGCATCTCACAACTCCAATAGTGGGAAAACCCCCATGGGCTCATAATGTCCCCCCTTCATGAAGGGGCCAACATGGACAGAAACTCAACCCTGAGCCAAAGTCTGAACCTCGACCTGACTTCAGACGCATGAGATGTCAATTCAGCTCTGCAGAGTGTGCCTGCCATGTCCTTGCCCCGAAACCTAAGCCTAGCTTGTGTTCTCAGACATCCGTCCTCACTCTCCTGGCCCACAAGCCCTCCAGTTTGGGAATTCCGAAGCCACAATGCAGCACTCTGCCTGCCCTCCAGAAGAAAAACTTTGCCCTATGCTGCTAATAAGAAACCCCAAATGATTTTCTAATGCATGCCACTCGATTGTAAAGCAATTATACAGCCTACCCTGTATATTAATGCCCTGTCTGGCACAGCCTGAGACAAGACATCCCAAACGATACCCAGACAGCTGGCCCCAACATGGTCACATAGGACCCGCTATGGCTGTAGGTCGTCATCTCTTCCCAACCTCGGTTTTCAGGCTTCAGAACCTAGACCTTATCTCCAATCACTGCCCAGGGGTGAACGTGATGCAGAAATTAGAATTCCTCCTTCCCCATGGCCAGAAACCTTGTGGTTGGCATGTTGTCCAACGTTCAATGTGGGAAATTCTGCATTGTCCGAAAGGCCACGCCAGTGCTTGAGGGCCGCCTAGGGCACAGACATGCATTGTGACCTGCAGCGTGAGTCCCGTATTAAAGTAACGCCTCTCAGTGGCTGGACCAAGATCTTGCATATGGGGCTTGTCATATCCATAGGCCCCCAGGCTTAACCAGAGGGCGAGTATTCCAGTTGTCAGTACCCACTGCTATGCTCTAGATTCCCTCTACAGGGGGGACACATGAAGCAGAAAACAGGACACTTCCCTTCCCACAGAATGACCCCAAACTCTTGGGGGCTGGACAAACTACCAGAGAGGGAGACTTCTACGACCCATGAGGCAACTCCTACATTAAACGGCCATTGTGGACAAAACATCCAGAGACAAAAGCCTGAGCGACTGCCTCCCTCTCACCCTTCTTTCATATCCAGAGGAGCTCCCCTCATGGACTGTAGATCAGGCCTGCCGTAACCTCGGCCCCAAACCTGAGCTGAGTTAGGGATTTTGGATGTCTGTCTGCACAGCCATGGCCCACACGGCCTCCAGGATGGGGTCTCTGGAGCCACACCACAGAACTGTGCCTGCTCTCTCCTAAGAAACTGCCCATTCCATTGGCCACAACTCTACAAAATAGTAGAAACCTCAAGGTCCCCAAGGACATCCCACTACCGCAAGCCGCACTGGACAAATAGGGGCATTATGACACAAGATGAGCAACTACTACCTCCATGCAGACACACAGACAGATATCCGCAGAGAAAGAAGATCGAACCAGACAGGCCCTTAGGCCCTATTATGAACTCTTGCTTTGGTGTCCAGGTATCACTCCTCAGAGGCCTGGGTTCGAAGACCAGCATACGGGGCTTTCCTGAGGCACCAGACAGAAGATCTCTTATCTCCACCTGGGAAGCTTCCTTGTTGGAGTTGTGTCAAGCCCTTCGGGTTGGAGAATCCTGCAGAGTCCCTTAGCTACTGCCACATTCCAAGGTCTCCATGGCCACTAAACCACATTATGACTCATCCTCAGGAGAGTCCATTTAAACTCAGCCTTCTGGGTAGCTCACCCAAGAGCCAGCAGATTGAGCGTGCCTTGTCTCGACCAGGCAATGGGAAGGTGAGTTGGCGTTTCTCGGCATCCATGCTTAGGACCCTGCTCTCGAGTCTTTCTGTATGGGGCATCAAGGGACCATCGAATAGTACTCGACTGTCCTGAAGAAGGAAACTTTGACGTTTGGAGCAGCTCACAACTCCCAGCTTAGGGAAACCTCCCTGGCCTCATGACACCCCCACCCCCTTCAGGAAGGGGCCGTCATGGACA
Organism: Mustela nivalis; assembly: GCF_964662115.1. Lineage (NCBI taxonomy): Eukaryota > Metazoa > Chordata > Mammalia > Carnivora > Mustelidae > Mustela > Mustela nivalis. Next base: position 64,526 of record NW_028135621.1, read on the forward strand.
CAAACTCCAGCTTGAGGCAACATCTGATACTCGCCCTGACCTCACCTGCAGGAGATCTCGATTCAGCCTCTGCAGAGTGGGCCTGCCATGCTCTTGGCGCCAAAACTCGTGCTAGCTTGTGTTTTCAGACTTCCTTCCTCACAATCCTGGCCACACCGCTCCAGTTTGGCAATTCTGGAGACACAATGCAGCACTCTGCCTGCCCTCCAGAAGAAAAATGTTGCCCTATAGGCCTAACCAGAAACGCCAAATGAGTAACAACCTGCATGCCACTCGACCATACCCCAATTATACAGTCTAGCCTGTGCACTAAAGCTCTGTCTGAAACAGCCTGAGGGCAGACCTCCAGTCCAACACCCAGACAGCTGGCCATAAACAGAGCATATCACACCCACAATGGCTTTAGGCCATCAACTCTACACAACCTCAGTTTTCACCTTCAGAACCTAGACCTTATCTGCACTCACTGCTCAGGAGTGAACGTGATACAAGAATCAGAACTTCTCCTTCGCCTTGGCAAGAAACCTAGTGGTTGGCATGTTTTTCCAACGTTCAGTGTAGTTGAAACCAGTGTGGCCCATGATGCCCCGCCCATGTTTATGGGCCACATTGGTCACAAACACACATTGTGTCCCTCAGCCTGATCCCAGTCCTCAATAAGGCCTCTCAGTGGCTGGATGAAGAGTCTGCATATTCGGCTTGCCATGCCCCTAGGCCCCAAATTTTACCCATAGTTCGGGTTCTCCCTTCACTTTTCCCCAGGTCTCATCTTTGGAATTCCTCTTTTGGCGAGACACCTGAGGTAAAAAACCTGAAAGGAGTCCTCCCATTCCACAGATTGATGAAAAGCAATTGGGATCGGACCAAATCCCCAGAGAGAAAGATTCGTCCATGGCCCATGAGGCTTCCCCGACATTCCACGGCCATCTCTGAAACAAAATCCAGAGACAAAAGCCTGAGCAAGTGCCTCAGACTCGCTCTTTCTTTATATCCGGAAGAGTTCTTCTCATGGTTTATAGATCGGGCCTGCCATACCTACCTCCCCAAAGCTAAGCTGAGTTTGTGTTTTCAGACTTCTGTCCCCAAAGTCCTGGGCCACACACCTTCCAGGCTGGGTCCCCAGGTGTCACACATTAGGACTGTGTCTACCCAATCCATGGGAATTCTCCCCATTCCATGGTCCAAAACCGTAAAATTAGGAGAACCCTCCAAATCCCTGAGGCCATCCCAATAGTGCAGGTCGCCCGGGACAAACAAGGGCGGTCTGATACCAGCTGAGCATCTACCTCTACTCATACCATAGATGGATGTCCCCTGAGAAGCAGATTGAACCAGACAGGACCCTAGGCCATAATCGGATACATTGCTTTGGTTACAGGCATGTCTCCTCAAAAGCCTGGATTCCAATACCAGCATAAGGGTTTTTCTGAGGCACCCTTTAGAACAAATCTCGTCTCCACAAGGAACCTTGTGCATTGAGCTATGTCAAAAGCTTAGGAGAATACTTCAGGGCCCCGGTGCCACCGCCCCATTTTAAGGCCCTCATGGACACAAACACACATTAGGACCCATCCTCAGGAAAGTCCATTTCAAGTCAGTCACTCCTGTTGCTCACGCAGAGCCATCAGATCTAAACTCTCTTGTTGCTAGGAGAAAATTGGAATGTGAGGCCTGCTTCCCAGTCATCCATTCTCGAATGGTGCCCTGGAGTCATTCCATATGGGATGTCCTGAAGCTGCCCAACAGGTCTCAATTGTCCCGCAGAAGGTATCCTTGAAGGGGGCATCCCACAACACCCAACGTTTGAAAACCTACATGGCCTCGAGATTTCGCTCTCTTCATGAAGGGGCCGTCATGCACATAAACTCCAACGTGAGACAACGTCTGATTTTCGCCCTGACTTCAGATGCATGAGATATTGGTTCAGATCTACAGTGGTCCCTGCCGTGTCCTCGCCCTGATACACAAGTCTAGCTTGTGTTCTCAGACTTCCGTCCTCACACTCCTGGACACGAAGCCCTCTAGTTTGGCAATTCCGGACCGACAATGAAGCACTCTGCCTGCCCTCTAGAAAACAAATTTTGCCTAATGAGCTGCCCAGACAACTTATATGAGGATAAATCTACATGGCACTCGACTTTACCCAAATTATATAGTCTACGGGGGCACTAATGCACTGTCTGACACAACCTGAGCCCGGACCTCCTGACCAACACCCAGACAGCTGACGGCACACTGAGCACATCAGACCCGCCATGGCCTTAGGTTATCATCTCTTCCCTACCTCTGTTTTCAGGCTTCAGAATCTAGACCTTATCTCCAATCACTGCCCAGGGGTGACTGTGATGCAGATATCAGAAATCTTCCTTACCCATGGCAAGAAATCTTGTCATTGGCAGGTTGTCCAACGTTCAGTGTAGGAGAAACCAAATTCACCATGAGGCCCCGCCCATTCTTGTTTGCGAAGTGGGCATAAACACGCATTGTGACCCTCAGTGTGAGTCCTGTCCTCTAGTAAGTCCTCTCAGTCGCTCGACCATTAGATGTCATAATGGGCTTGACATGTCCCTAGGCCCAAATTTGTAACCAGATTTCTGGTTGTCCAGTCGGCCCTCCCCAGGGCTCTACTCTGGAATACCTCATTTGGTGGGACACCTGAGGTTAAAAAACAAAACAAGGCAAATCACAACAACAACAAAACGGACTTCTTCCATCCCACAGAATGACCCAAAAACCTTGCGATGGGGACAAACCACCAGAGAGTAAGACTCGTCCATTTCCCATGAAGTCAACGGGAAATTTCATGACCATGAGTGACACGATATCTCGCCCTTTTTTCATATCCCGAAGAGTTCTCCTCATGGTCTGTAGATCAATACTGCCATACCTATTACCCGAAACATAAGCCGCGTTTGTGTTTTCAGACAACTGTCCAAACAGCTCTGCCTACACACCCTACAGGCTAAGGCCCCTGGAGCCAAACCTGAGGACTGTACTTGCCCTCTCCAAGGGAATTGTATGTGCCCATTCCAATGGCCACAACCTACTAATAGGATAAACCTCCAAACTCCCTGAGGCCATCCCAATAGTGGTGGCTCTCCAGGACAAACAGGAGCAATCTGAGCCCATCTGACACCTACATGCACTCAGATGCATAGACTGATGTCCCCAGAGGTAAAAAGGTACGAACAGGCCCCTAGGCACTATTTGGATTCATTGTTGTGCTATCCAGTCATCTCTCCTCAGAGGCCTGGATTTCAATACCAGCATATTGCTGTTTCCTGACTCATCCCTCAGAACAAATCTCATTTACATATGGGAAACTTGCACGTTGGAGCTGTGTCAAAGCCTCTGTTTGAAAAAACCCTTCAGGGCCCCAGTGCCACCGCTTCATTCCAAGATCTCCATAGACACAAAAACATATTAGGATCCATCCACAGGAGAGTCCATTTCAACTCAGCCTCCTGGGTTGCTCCCCCAGATCCAGCAGATCTACCTGTCTTGTTGCTAGGACACAATTGGAATGCGAGGTGGGCTACCCAGCCATCCATCCTTAGAACCCTGCTCGGAATCGTTGCCCTGGAGCCAACCAACAGGTCTCAATTGTCCTGCAGAAGAATCTTTGCAGTTTGGAGCTTCTCACAACTAACATCGTGGGAAAACCCCCACGGCCTCATGACCTTCATGAAGGGCCATCAGGGACAGAAACACCAACCTGAGCGATCTTCTGATCCTCGCCCTGACATCATAAGCACGAGATCTCGATTCAGGTCTGTAGATTGTTCCTGCCTTGTCCTCACCCAGAAACCTAAGCCTAGCTTGTTCTCAGATTTCCTTCCTCAGACTACTGGCCCACAAGCCTCCAGTTTGAAAACCAGAACTATAATGCAGCACTCTTCCTGCCCTCAGGAAGAAAAACATTGCCCTCTGGGGCTACCCAGAAACTCCAAAAGAGGATCAACCTGCACGCCATACGACTGTACCCCAAATATATAGGCTGACCTGGGCACTATTGCCCTTTTTGACACAGCCTGAGCCTGGATTACCTGGCCCCACACAGAAAGCTGGCCGCTCACTGAGCACATTGGACCCGCCATGGTCTTAGGTCGTCATCTCTTCCCAACCTCGGTTGTCAAGTTTCAGAACCTAGACCTTATCTCCAATCACTGCCCAGGCTTGAAAGTGATGCAGAAATCACAACTCCTTCCCCGTGGCAAGAAACCATGTGGTTGGCATGTTGTCCAACGTTCAGTGTAGTTGAAACCAGGGTGGCCCATGAGGCCCCGCTCATGTTTGCGGGCCACATTGGTCAAAACCACACATTGTGACCCTCACCCTGATCCCAGTCCTCAATAAGGCCTCTCAGTGGCTGGATGAAGAGATAGCATATTGGGCATGCCATGCCCCTAGGCCCCAAATTTTACCCATAGTTCGGGTTCTCCCTTCACTTTTCCCCAGGGCTCTTCTTTGGAATTCCTCTTTTGGCGGGACACCTGAGGTAACAAACCTGAAAGGAGTCCTCCCATTCCACAGATTGACGAAAAACAATTGGGATCGGGCCAAATCCACAGAGAGGAAGATTCGTCCATGGCCCATGAGGCCTCCCCGACATTCCACGGCCATCTCTGATACAAAATCCAGAGACAAAAGCCTGAGCAAGCGCCTCAGACTCGCTCTTTCTTCATATCCGGAAGAGTTCTTCTCATGGTTTATAGATCGGGCCTGCCATACCTACGTCCCCAAACCTAAGCTGAGTTTGTGTTTTCAGACTTCTGTCCTCAAAGTCCTGGGCCACACACCCTCCAGGCTGGGGCCCCTGGAGTCACACAGTAGGACTGTGCCTACCCAATCCATGGGAATTCTGCCGATGCCATTGTCCAAAACAGTAAAATTTGGAGAACCCTACAAATCGCTGAGGCCATCCTAATAGTGCAGGTCGCCCGGGACAAACAAGGGCGGTCTGATACCAGCTGAGCATCTACCTCCACTCATACCATAGATGGATGTCCCCTGAGAAGAAGATTGAACCAGACAGGACCTTAGGCCATAATCGGATACATTGCTTTGGATTACAGGCATGTCTCCTCAAAAGCCTGGATACCAATACCAGCATAGAGGTTTTCCTGAGGCACCCATCAAAACAAATCTCGTCTCCACAAGGAACCTTGTGCATCGAGCTATGTCAAAAGCTTAGGAGAATACTTCAGGGTCCCGGTGCCACCGCCCCATTTTAAGGCCCTCATGGACACAAACACACATTAGGACCCATCCTCAGGAAAGTCCATTTCAAGTCAGCCACCCCGGTTTCTCCCGCTAAGCCATCAGATCTAAACTGTCTTGTTGCTAGGAGACAATTGGAATGCGAGGCGGGCTTCCCAGGCATCCATCCTCGAACGGTGCCCTGGAGTCATTCCATATGGGATGTCCTGGAGCTGCCCAACAAGTCTCAATTGTCCCGCAGAAGGAATCCTTGAAGGGGGCATCCCACAACTCCCAACGTGGGAAAACCTCCATGGCCTCGAGATTCCGCTCCCTTCATGAAGGGGCCGTCATGCACAGAAACTCCAACCTGAGCCAACTTCTGATCCTCGCCCTGACTTCAGATGCATGAGATATAGGTTCAGATCTACAGGGGTACCTGCCGTGCCCTGGCCCTGAAACCAAAGTCTAGCTTGTGTTCTCAGACTTCCGTCCTCACACTCCAGGCCCCGAAGCCCGGAAGTTTCGCAATTCCAGACCCACAATGCAGCACTCTGCCTGCCTTCTAGAAAAAAAATTTGGCCTAATGAGCTGCCCAGGCACCTTATATGAGGATAAATCTACATGGCATTCGACTATACCCAAAGTATATAGTCTAACCTGGGCACTAATGCACTGTCTGACACAACCTGAGCTCGGACCTCCTGACCAACACCCAGAAAGCTGACCGCACACTGAGCACATCAGAACCGCCATGGCCTTAGGTTATCATCTCTTCCCAACTGCGGTTTTTCAGGCTTCAGAACCTAGACCTTATCTCCAACCACTGCCCAGGGGTGCCTGTGATGCAGAAATCAGACCTTGTCCTTACCCATGGCAAGAAACCTTGTGGTTGGCATGTTGTCCAACGTTCAGTGTAGGAGAAACCAGCATTCACCCGGAGGCCCCGCCAATTCTTGAGTGCGAAGAGGGCATAAACACGCATTGTGACCCTCAGCGTGAGTCCTGTGCTCTAGTAAGTCCTCTCAGTGGCTCGACCATTAGATGTCATAATGGGCTTGACATGTCCCTAGGCCACAATTTTTAACCAGATTTCTGGTTGTCCGGTCAGCCCTCACCAGGGCTCTACTCTGGAATACCTCATTTGGTGAGACACCTGAGGTTAAAAAACAAAACAAAGCAAATCAACAACAACAACAACAAAACGGACTTCTTCCATCCCCAGAATGACCCAAAACTCTTGGGACGGGGTATAACCCCAGAGAGTAAGACTCGTCCATTTCCCATGAAGTCACCTGGAAATTTCACGACCATGAGTGACACGATATCCAGAGACAAAAACTTGAGCACGAGCCTCACACTAGCCCTTTTTTCATATCCTGAAGAGTTCTCCTCATGGTCTGTAGATCAGTCCTGCCATACCTATGACCCGAAACATAAGCCGCGTTTGTGTTTTCAGACAACTGTCCAAACAGCTCTGGCCTACACACCCTACAGGCTCAGGCCCCTGGAGCCAAACCTGAGGATTGTACTTGCCCTCTCCAAGGGAATTGTATGTGCCCATTCCAATGGCCACAACCCTACTAATAGGATAAACCTCCAAACTGCCTGAGGCCATCCCAATAGTGGTGGCTTCCCAGGACAAACAGGGGCAATCTGAGCTCATCTGAGCACCTACCTGCACTCAGACGCATAGACTGATGTCCCCAGAGGTAAAAAGGAACGAACAGGCCCCTAGGCACTATTCGGATCCATTGCTGTGGTATCCAGTCATCTCTCCTCAGAGGCCTGGATTTCAATACCAGCGTATGGCTGTTTCTTGACTCACCCATCAGAAAACATCTCATCTACATATGGGAAACTTGCACGTTGGAGCTGTGTCAAAGCCTCTGTTTGGAAAAACCCTTCAGGACCCCAGTGCCACGTCTACATTCCAAGGTCTCCATAGACACAAAAAGACATTAGGACCCATCCACAGGAGAGTTTATTTCAACTCAGCCTCCTGGGTTGCTCCCCCAGATCCAGCAGATCTAACCTGTCTTGTTGCTAGGACACAATTGGAATGCGAGGTGGGCTACCCAGCCATCCATCCTTAGAACCCTGCTCGGAATCGTTGCCCTGGAGCCAACCAACAGGTCTCAATTGTCCTGCAGAAGAATCTTTGCAGTTTGGAGCTTCTCACAACTAACATCGTGGGAAAACCCCCACGGCCTCATGACCCCCCCACCCCTTCATGAAGGGCCATCAGGGACAGAAACTCCAACCTGAGCGATCTTCTGATCCTCGCCCTGACATCATAAGCACGAGATCTAGATTCAGGTCTGTAGATTGTTCCTGCCTTGTCCTCACCCAGAAACCTAAGCCTAGCTTGTTCTCAGATTTCCTTCCTCAGACTACTGGCCCACAAGCCTCCAGTTTGAAAACCAGAACTATAATGCAGAACTCTTCCTGCCCTCAGGAAGAAAAACATTGCCCTCTGGGGCTACCCAGAAACTCCAAAAGAGGATCAACCTGCACGCCATACGACTGTACCCCAAATATATAGGCTGACCTGGGCACTATTGCCCTTTTTGACACAGCCTGAGCCTGGATTACCTGGCCCCACACAGAAAGCTGGCCGCTCACTGAGCACATCGGACCCGCCATGGTCTTAGGTCGTCATCTCTTCCCAACCTCGGTTGTCAAGTTTCAGAACCTAGACCTTATCTCCAATCACTGCCCAGGCTTGAAAGTGATGCAGAAATCACAACTCCTTCCCCATGGCAAGAAACCATGTGGTTGGCATGTTGTCCAACGTTCAGTGTAGTTGAAACCAGGGTGGCCCATGAGGCCCCGCTCATGTTTGCGGGCCACATTGGTCAAAACCACACATTGTGACCCTCACCCTGATCCCAGTCCTCAATAAGGCCTCTCAGTGGCTGGATGAAGAGATAGCATATTGGGCATGCCATGCCCCTAGGCCCCAAATTTTACCCATAGTTCGGGTTCTCCCTTCACTTTTCCCCAGGGCTCTTCTTTGGAATTCCTCTTTTGGCGGGACACCTGAGGTAACAAACCTGAAAGGAGTCCTCCCATTCCACAGATTGACGAAAAACAATTGGGATCGGGCCAAATCCACAGAGAGGAAGATTCGTCCATGGCCCATGAGGCCTCCCCGACATTCCACGGCCATCTCTGATACAAAATCCAGAGACAAAAGCCTGAGCAAGCGCCTCAGACTCGCTCTTTCTTCATATCCGGAAGAGTTCTTCTCATGGTTTATAGATCGGGCCTGCCATACCTACGTCCCCAAACCTAAGCTGAGTTTGTGTTTTCAGACTTCTGTCCTCAAAGTCCTGGGCCACACACCCTCCAGGCTGGGGCCCCTGGAGTCACACAGTAGGACTGTGCCTACCCAATCCATGGGAATTCTGCCGATGCCATTGTCCAAAACAGTAAAATTTGGAGAACCCTACAAATCGCTGAGGCCATCCCAATAGTGCAGGTCGCCCGGGACAAACAAGGGCGGTCTGATACCAGCTGAGCATCTACCTCCACTCATACCATAGATGGATGTCCCCTGAGAAGAAGATTGAACCAGACAGGACCCTAGGCCATAATCGGATACATTGCTTTGGATTACAGGCATGTCTCCTCAAAAGCCTGGATTCCAATACCAGCATAGAGGTTTTCCTGAGGCACCCATCAAAACAAATCTCGTCTCCACAAGGAACCTTGTGCATCGAGCTATGTCAAAAGCTTAGGAGAATACTTCAGGGTCTCGGTGCCACCGCCCCATTTTAAGGCCCTCATGGACACAAACACACATTAGGACCCATCCTCAGGAAAGTCCATTTCAAGTCAGCCACCCCGGTTTCTCCCGCTAAGCCATCAGATCTAAACTGTCTTGTTGCTGGGAGACAATTGGAATGCGAGGCCGGCTTCCCAGGCATCCAACCTCGAACAGTGCCCTGGAGTCATTCCATATGGGATATCCTGAAGCTGCCCAACAGGTCTCAATTGTCCCGCAGAAGGAATCCTTGAAGTGGGCATCCCACAACTCCCAACGTGGGAAAAACTCCATGGCCTTGAGATTCCGCTTTCTTCATGAAGGGTCCGTCATGCACAGAAACTCCAACGTGAGACAACGTCTGATCCTCGCCCTGACTTCAGATGCATGAGATATAGGTTCAGATCTACAGTGGTACCTGCCGTGTCCTCGCCCTGAAACCCAAGTCTAGCTTGTGTTCTCAGACTTCCGTTCTCACACTCCTGGACACGAATCCCTCAAGTTTAAAATTCCGGACCGACAATTAAGCACTCTGCCTGCCCTCTAGAAAACAAATTTTGCTTAATGAGCTGCCCAGACAACTTATATGAGGATAAATCTACATGTCACTTGACTGTACCCAAAGTATTTAGTCTAAACTGGGCACTAATGCACTCTCTGACACAACCTGAGCCCGGATCTCCTGACCAACACCCAGACAGCTGACCGCACACTGAGCACCTCAGACCCGCCATGGCCTTAGGTCATCATCTCTTTCCTACCTCAGTTTTTACCCTTCAGAACCTAGACCTTATCTCCAATCACTGCCCAGGGGTGCCTGTGATGCAGAAATCAGAACTCTTCCTTACCCATGGCAAGAAACCTTGTGGTTGGCATGTTGTCCAACGTTCAGTGTACGAGAAACCAGGATTCACCATGAGGCCCTGCCCATTCTTGTTTGCGAAGTGGGCATAAACACGCATTGTGACCCTCAGCGTGAGTCCTGTGCTCTAGTAAGTCTTCTCAGTGGCTCGACCATTAGATGTCATAATGGGCTTGACATGTCCCTAGGCCACAATTTTTAACCACATTTCTTGTTGTCCGGTCGGCCCTCCCCAGGGCTCTACTCTGGAATCCCCCATTTGGTGGGACACCTGAGGTTAAAAAACAAAACAAGGCAAATCAACAACAACAACAAAACGGACTTCTTCCATCCCCAGAATGACCCAAAACTCCTTGGACGGGGCCAAACCCCCAGAGTGTAAGACTCGTCCATTTCCCATGAAGTCACCAGGAAATTTCACGACCATGAGTGACACGATATCCAGAGACAAAAACTTGAGCACGAGCCTCACAGTCGCCCCTTATTCATATCTCGAAGAGTTCTCCTCATGGTCTGTAGATCAATCCTGCCATACCTATGACCTGAAACATAAGCCGCGTTTGTGTTTTCAGACTGTCCAAACAACTCTGCCTACACACCCTACAGGCTCAGGCCCCTGGAGCCAAACCTGAGGATTGTACTTGCCCTCTACAAGGGAATTGTATGTGCCCATTCCAATGGCCACAACCTACTAATAGGATAAACCTGCAAACTCCCTGAGGCCATCCCAATAGTGGTGGCTTCCCAGGACAAACAGGGGCAATCTGAGCCCATCTGAGCACCTAGCTGCACTCAGACGCATAGACTGATGTCCCCAGAGGTAAAAATGTACGAACAGGCCCCTAGGCACTATTCGGATCCATTGCTGTGGTATCCAGTCATCTCTCCTCAGAGGCCTGGATTTCAATACCAGCATATGGCTGTTTCCTGACTCATCTGTCAGAACAAATCTCATCTACATATGGGAAACTTGCACGTTGGAGCTGTGTCAAAGCCTCTGTTTGAAAAAACCCTTCAGGACCCCAGTGCCACCCCTTCATTCCAAGGTCTCCATAGACACAAAAACATATTAGGATCCATTCACAGGAGAGTCCATTTCAACCCAGATCCAGATTGCTCGCCCAGATCCAGCAGATATAACCTGTCTTGTTGCTAGGACACAATTGGAATGCAAGGTGGGCTACCCAGGCATCCATCCTTAGAACCCTGCTCGGAATCGTTGCCCTGGAGCCAACCAACTTGTCTCAATTGTCCTGCACAAGAATCTTTGCAGTTTGGACCTTCTCACAACTAACATCGTGGGAAAACCCCCACGAACTCGAGACCCCGCCCCTTCATGAAGGGGCCATCAGGGACAGAAACACCAACCTGAGCGATCTTCTGATCTTCACCCTGACTTCAGAAGCACGAGATCTCGATTCAGGTCTGTAGATTGTTCCTGCCTTGTCCTCACCCAGAAACCTAAGCCTAGCTTGTATTATCAGATTTCCGTCTTCAGACTACTGGCCCACAAGCCCTCCAGTTTGCAAACCAGAACTATAATGAGGCACTCTGCCAGCCTTCAGGAAAAAAACATAGCCCTGTGGGGCTACCCAGAAACTCCAAATGAGGATCAACCTGCATGCCATTCGACTGTACCCCAAATATATAGGCTGACCTAGGCACTATTGCCCTTTCTGACACAGCCTGAGCCTGGACTTTTTGGCCCCACCCAGAAAGCTGGTCGAACACTGAGCACGCCGGACGAGCCATGTCCTTAGGTCGTCATCTCTTCCCAACCTCGGTTGTCAAGTTTCAGAACCTAGACCTTATCTCCAATCACTGCCCAGGCTTGTAAGTGATGCAGAAATCACAACTCCTTCCCCGTGGCTAGAAACCATGTGGTTGGCATGTTTTCCAATATTCAGTGTAGTTGAAACCAGTGTGGCCCATGAGGCCCCGCCCATGTTTATGGGCCACATTGGTCACAAACACACATTGTGACCCTCAGCCTGATCCCAGTCCTCAGGTAAGGCCTCTCAGTGGCTGGATGAAGAGACAGCATATTGGGCTTGCCATGCCCCTAGGCCCCAAATTTTACCCATAATTTGGGTTGTCCCTTCGCTTTTCCCCAGGGCTCTTCTTTGGAATTCCTCTTTTGGCGGGACACCTAAGGTAACCATCCTGAAAGGAGACCTCCCATTCCACAGATTGATGAAAAAGAATTGGGATCGGGCCAATTCCACAGAGAGGAAGATTCGTCCATGGCCCATGAGGTTTCCCAGACAATCCACGGCCATCGCTGATACCGAATCTAGAGACAAAAGACTGAACAAGCACCTCAGACTCGCTCTTTCTTCATATCCTGAAGAGTTCTTCTCATGGTTTATAGATCGGGCCTGCCATACCTACGTCTCCAAACCTAAGCTGAGTTTATGTTTTCAGACTTCTGTCCTCAAAGTCCTGGGCCACACACCCTCCAGGCTGCGGTCCCTGGAGCCACACATAAGGAGTGTGCCTACCCAATCCATGGGAACTCTGCCCATTCCATTGTCCAAAACCGTAAAATTAGGAGAACCCTCCAAATCCCTGAGGCCATCCCAATAGGGCATGTCGCCCGTGACATACAAGCGCGGTCTGATAGCAGCTGAGCATCAACCTCCACTCATACCATAGATGGATGTCCCCAGAGAAGAAGATTGAACCAGACAGGACCCTGGCCAATCGGATCCATTGCTTTGGTGAGAGGCATGTCTCCTCAAAAGCCTGGATTCCAATACCAGCATAGGTGTTTTCCTGAGGTAGCAATCAGAACAAATCTCGTCTCCACAAGGAAACATGTGCATCGAGCTCTGTCAAAAGCTTAGGAGAATACTTCAGGGTCCCGGTGCCACGGCCCCATTCCAAGGCCCCATGGACACAAAGACACATTAGGACCCATCCTGAGGAAAGTCCATTTCAAGTCAGTCACCCCGGTTGCTCCCGCAGAGCCATCAGATCTAAACTGGCTTGTTGATAGGAGACAATTGGAATGTGAGGCTGGCTTCCCAGGCATCCTCCCTCGAACGGTGCTATGGAGTCACTCCATATGGGATGTCCTGGAGCTGCCCAAAGGTCTCAATTGTCCCGCAGAAGGAATTCTTGAAGGGGGCAACCCACAACTCCCACGTGGGAAAAACTCCATGGACACGAGATTCCGCTCCCTTCATGAAGGAGCCGTCAGGCACAGAAACTCCAACCTAAGCCAAAGTCTAATTCTCTCCCTGACTTGAAATGGATGAGATATTGGTTCAGATCTGCAGGGGGTACCTGCCGTGCCCTTGCCCTTAGCCCAAGTATAACTTTTGTTCTCAGAATTCCGACCTCACTCTCCTGGCCTCAAAGCCCTCATGATTGGTAAATCTGGTCCCACAATTAAGCACATGGCCTGCTTTCTGGAAAAAAAATATTGCCTAAAGAGCTGCCAAGGCACCTTATATGAAGATAAACCTACACGGTACTCGACTTTGCCCGAATTATATAGTCTAACCTGGGCACTAATGCACTGTCTGACACAACCTGAGCCCGGACTTCCTGACCAACACCCAGACAGCTGACCGCACACTGAGCACATCAGACCCGCCATGGCCTTAGGTCCTCATCTCTTCCCTACCTCAGTTTTCAGGCCTCAGAAACTAGACTTTATCTCTGCCTGGGGGTGAGTGTGATGCAGAAATCAGAACTTCTCCTTACACATGGCAAGAAACCTTGTGGTTGGCATGTTGTCCAACGTTCATTGTAGGAGAAACTAGCATTCACCCTGAGGCCCGCCTATTCTTGAGTGCGACGAGGGCATATATATGCATTGTGACCCTCAGGGTGAGTCCTGTCCTCTAGTAAGTCCTCTCAGAGCCTGGATCACTAGATGTAATAATGGGCTTGACATAGCCCTAGGCCCCAATTTTTAACCAGATTTCTGGTTGTTCAGTCACCCCTCCCCAGAGCTCTACTCTGGAATTCCTCATTTGGTCGGACAACGGAGGTTAAAAAATGAAACAAAACAAAGCAACAACAACAAAAGAAAACGACTTCTTCCATCCCACAGAATGACCCCAACCTCTTTGGAAGGGGCCAAACCACCAGAGAGTAAGACTCGTCCATTTCCCATGAAGTCACCCGGAAATTTCACGACCATGAGTGACATGATATGCAGAGACAAAAACATGAGCAATAGCCTCACACTCGCCCTTTTTTCATATACCGAAATGTTCTCCTCATGGTCTGTAGATCAGTCCTGCCCTACCTATGACCCGAAAGAGAAGTCGAGTTTGTGTTTTCAGACAACTGTCCAAACAGCCCTGGCCTACACACCCTATAGGCTCAGGCCCCTGAAGCCAAACCTGAGGACTGTTCTTGCCCTCGCAAGGGAATTGTGTGAGCCCATTCCAATGGCGACAACGCAACTAAAAGTATAAACCTTTAAATTCCCTGAGGCCATCCCATAGTGTTGGCTTCCAAGGACAAACACGGGCAATCTGAGTTCATCTGAGCACCTACCTGCACTCTGACCCATAGATAGATGTCGCCCGAGGTAAAAAGAAACCAACAGGCCCCTAGGCACTAATCGGATCCATTGCTTTGGTTTCCAGGCATCTTTCCTCAGAGGCCTGGATTTCAATACCAGAATATGGCTGTTTCTTGACTCACCCATCAGAACAAATCTCCTCTACACATGGGAAACTTGCATGGTGGACCTGTGTCAAACCTCTGTTTAGGAGAAGCCTTCAGGGCCCTAGTGCCACCGCTTAATGCCACAGTCTCCATAGACACAAAAACATATTAGGACCCATCCACAGGAGAGTCCATTTAAACTCAGCCTCCTCGGTTGCTCCCCGAGATCCAACAGATCTAGCCTGTCTTGTAGCTAGGAGAATATTGGAATGCGAGGTGGGCTACCCAGCCATCCATCCTTAGAACCCTGCTCAGAATCGTTGGCCTGGAGCCAACCAACTGGTCTCAATTGTCCCACAGTAGAATCTTTACAGTTTGGAGCTTCTCACAACTCCCATGGTGGGAAAACCCCCACGGCCTCGTGATTCCCCCCCTTTATGAAGGGGCCATCAGGGACAGAAAGTCAAACCTGAGGCATCGTCTGATGCTCAACCTGACTTCAGGTGCAAGAGATCTCGATTCAGGTCTGTAGATTGTGCCTGCCATGTCCTCACACATAAAACCTAAGCCTTACTTGTGTTCTCGGAGTTCCGTCCTCAGACTACCGGCCCATAAGCCCTCCAGTTTGGCAATCCAGAAGTACAATGCGGCACTCTGCCTGCTCCCTGGAAGAAGAACATTGCCCTCTGGGGCTACCCAGAAACCCCAAATGAGGATCAACCTACACGCCATTTGGCTGTACACCAAATATATAGGCTGAAGTGGGCACAATTGCCCATTCTGACACAGCCTGAGCCTGGAACTCCTGGCCCCACCCAGACAGCTGGCCACACACTGAGCACATCGGACCCGCCATGGCCATAGGTCGTCATCTCTACCCAACCTCAGTTTTCAGGCTTCAGAACCTTGACCTTATCTCCAATCACTGCCCAGGTTTGAAAATGTTGCAGAAATCCGAACTCGTTCCCTTGACAAGAAACCTCGTGGTTGGCATGTTGTCCAACTTTCAGTGTAGTTGAAACCAGTGTGGCACATGAGACCCAGCCCACGCTTGAGGGCCACATTGGTCTCAAACACACATTGTGACCCTCAGCCTGAGCCCGGTCCTCAGGCAAGGCCTCTCAGTGGCTGCATGAAGAAAGAGCATATTGGGCTTGCCATGCCCCTAGACCCCAATTTTTAACCAAGTTCGGGTTGTCCCTTCACTCTTGCCCAGGGCTCTGCTTTGGAATTCTTCTTTTGGTGGGACACCTCAGGTAACAAACCTTAAAGGAGTCCTCCCATTCCACAGATTCACGAAAAAGAATTGGGATAGGGCCAAATCCACAGAGAGGAAGATTCGTCCATGGCTCATGAGGCCTCCCCGACATTCCACGGCCATCGCTGATACAAAATCCAGAGACAAAAGCCTAAGCAAGCGCCTCAGACTCGCTCTTTCTTCATATCCTGAAGAGTTCTTCTCATGATTTGTAGTTCGGCCGTGCCATACCTACGTCCCCAAACCTAAGCTGAGTTTGTGTTTTTTGAGTTCTGTCCTCAAAGTCCTGGGCCACACACCCTCCAGGCTGGGCCCCTGGAACCACACATTAGGACTGTGCCTTACCAATCCATGGGAATTCTGCCCATTCCATTATCCAAAACTATACAAATTAGGAGAAACCTCCAAATTCCCTGAGGCCATACCAATGGTGTAGGTTGTCCGGGACAAAAAAGGGCCGTCTGACACCAGCTGAGCATCTACCTCCACTCATACCATAGATGGATGTCCCCAGAGAAGAAGATTGACCAGACAGGACCCCAGGCCATAATGGGATCCATAGCTTTGGTTTACAGGCATGTCTCTTCAAAAGCCTGGTTTCCAATACCAGCTGAGGGCTTTTCCTGAGGCACCCATCAGAACAAATCTCGTTTACACATGGGAAACTTGCATGTTGGAGCTCTCTCAAAGCCTCTGGTTAGAAGGACATTTCAGGTTCCCGGTGCCAGCGCCTCATTCCAAGGTCTCCATGGAGACACACCCACATTAGGACCCATCCACAGGAGAGTCCATTTCAACTCAGCCGCCTCAGTTGCTCCCCCTGATCCAGCAGATCTAACCCGTCTTGTCGCTAGGAGATGATTGGAATGAGAGGCAGGCTTCCCAGCCATCCATACTTAGAACCATTCTCAGAATGATGCTGTATGGGAAGTCCTGGAGCCAACCAACAGGTCTCAATAGTCCCGCAGAAGAATCTTTACTGTTTGGAGCATCTCACAACTCCCATCGTGGGCAAACCTCCATGGCCTCGTGATCCCGCCCCCTGCGCTTCATGAAGGGGCCATCAGGGACAGAAGCTCCAACCTGAGCGATCATCTGATCCTCGCCCTGACTTCAGATGCAGGACATCTTGATTCAGCTCTGCAGAGTGTGCCTGCCGTGCCCTTGCCCAGAAACGTAAGTCTAGTTTGTGTTCTCAACTTCCATCCTCACATTCCTGGCCCACAAGCCCTCCAGTTTGGCAATTCCAGAACTACAAGGCAGCACTCTGCCTGCTTTCCGGAAGAAAAACTTTGCCCTCTGGGGCTACCCAGATTCCCCAAATGAGGATCAACCTGCATGCCACTTGACTGGACCCCAATTATACAGGCTGCCCTGGGCACTACTGCACTTTCTGGCACAGCCTGAGACTGAACCTCCTGGCTCGCACCCACCCAGCTAGCCACACACTGAGCACATCAGACCCGCCATGGCCTTAGGTCATCATCTCTTTCCAACCTCGGTTTTCAGGCTTCAGAACCTAAACCTTATCTCCAGTCACCACCCAGGGTTGAACATGATGCAGGAATCAGAACTCCTTCCCCATGGCAAGAAACCTTGTGGTTGGCCTGTTGTCCAACGTAAAATGTAGTTGAAACCAGTGTGGCCCATGAGGCCCTGCAGATGCTTGAGGACCAAGTCGTTCACAAACATGCATTCTGACCCTCAACGTGAGCCCAGTTCTCAAGTAAGGCCTCTCAGTGGCTGGACCAAAAGACAGCATATTGGGCTTGTCATGCCCCTAGGCCCCAATTTTTAACCAGATTTCTGGTTGTCCAGTCTCCCCTCCCCAGGGCTCGGCTTTGGAATCCCTCTTTTGGTGGGACACCTGAGGTAACAAAACTGAAAGGACTCCTCCCATCCCACAGTTTGACCCAAAACAATTCGAATCGGGCCAAATCCACAGAGCGGAAGACTCGTCCATGGCCCATGAGGCCTCCCGGATATTCCACGCCCATCGTTGACACAAAATCCAGAAACAAAAGCCTGAACAAGTGCCTCACAATCTCTCTTTCTTCATATCTGGAAGAATTCTCCTCACGGTCTGTAGATCGGGCCTGCCATACCTACGTCCCTAAACCTAAACTGAGTTTGTGTTTTAGACTTCTGTCTCCACAGTCCTGGTGCACACACCCTGCAGGCTGGGGCCCCTGGAGCCACATCAAAACTGTGCCTTCCCTCTCCACGGGAATTCTGCCCATTCCATTGTCCATAATCATAAAATTAGGAGAAACCTCCAAAGTCCCCAAGGCCTTCACAATAGTGTAGGCCGCCTGGGACAAACAAGGGCCATCTGACACCAGCTGAGCATCTAACTCCACTAATACCTTAGATGGATGTACACAGAGAAGAAGATTCAACCGGACAGGCCCCTAGGCTCTAAACGGAGCCATTGCTTTGGTTTCCAGTTATCTCTCTTCAGAGGCCTATATTCCAATAACAGTATATGGGGGTTTCCTGAGGCACCAATCAGAACAAATCTCGTCTCCACATGGGAAACTTGTCCTTTGGAGATGTCTCAAAACCTCCGGTTAGGAGAATCCTTCAGGGCCCATGCACCAACGCCCCATTCCAAGGTCTCCATGGACACAAACCCACATTAGCATCCATCCTCAGGAGAGTCCATTTCAACTCAGCCCCCTTGGTTGCTCTGACAGAGCCAGCATATCAAACCTGTCTATTTGCTAGGAGACAACTGCAATGTGAGGCGGGCTTCTCATGTATCCATCCTAAGATCCCTGCTCTGGTGTCATTCTGTATGGTATGTACTGGAGTGATACAAAAGGTCTCAATTGTTGATCAGAAGGAATCCTTGTTGTTTGGAGCATCTCACAACTCCCATTGTGGGTAAACCTCCATGGACTGGAGATGCTGTCCCCTTCATAAAGTGGCCAGAATGGACAGAAATTCAAACCTAAGCCTAGGTTTGAACCTCGCCCTGACTTCAGATTCATGATATCCCGATTCAGATCTGCAGAGGGTGCCTGCCGTGCCCTCGCCCAGAACCTACGCCTAACATGTGTTCTCAGACTTCCGTTCTCACACTCCCCGTCCACAAGGCATCCACTTTGGAAATTCCGGAGCCACAATGCTGCACTCTGCATTTTCCAGAAGAAAAACATTGCCCTTGGGGCTACCCAGAAATGCCAAATAAAGATCAACCTGCACGGCATTCAGTTGTACCCCAATTATACAATCTACCCTGGGCACTAATGCCCTGTCTGACACAGCCCAAGCTTGGACCTCCCGACCAACACCCAGACAGCTGGCTCCACGCTGAGCATATCGGACCCGACATGGTCTTAGGTCGTCATCTCTTCCAAACCTCGGTTTTCAGACTTCACAACCTAGACCTTATCTCCAATCACTGCCCAGGGGTGAATGACATGCAGAAATAAGAATTAATACTTCCCCATGGCAAGAACTCATGTGGTTGACATGTTGACTATCATTCAGTGTAGGAGAAACAAGCATGCACCATGAGTCCCCACCCATGCTTGAGTACCACAAGGGCATAAACACGCATTGTGACCCTCAGCATGAGTTCTGTCCTCAATGAAGGCCTCTCAGTGGCTGGACCATTAGAAGGCATATTGGGCTTGCCATGCCCCTAGGCCCGTATTTTTAGTTAGATTTCTTGTTGTCCAGGGCTCTGCTCTGGAATCCCTCTTTTGGTGGGACACCTTAGTTAACAAAACTGAATCCCACAGATTAACCCAAAACAATTGGGATCTGGCCAAATCCACAGAGAGAAAGACTCTTCCATGGCCCATGAGGACTCCTCGACATTCCACAGCCATCATTGACACAAAATCCAGGGGCAAAAGCCTGACAAGTGTCACACTTTCACCCTTTATTCATATCCCAAAAAGTTCTCCTCATAGTCTGTAAATCGGACCTGCCATACCTACGTCCCAAAACCTAAGCTGAGTTTGTGTTTTCAGACATCTGTCCCCACAGTCCTTGCCCACACACCCTCAAGGCTGGGCCCTTGGAGCCCACACCACAGGAATTCTGCCCATGCCATTGTCCATAATCATACAATTTAGGAGAAACCTCCAAAGTCCCCGAGGCCATCCCTATATTGTAGGCCGCCCGGACAAACAGGAGCGGTCTGACACCAGCTGAGCAACTACCTCCATTTCATAAAATAGACAGATGTCGACAGAGAAGAAGATTGAACCAGAGAGGCTCCTAGGACCTAATTGGATGCATTGCTGTGGTTTCTATGTATCTCTCCTCAGAGGCCTGGTTCTAATACCAGCATATGTGGGTTTCCTGAGGCACCAATTAGAACAAATCTTGTCTCCACATGGAAAACTTGCTCTTTCGAGTTGTTTCAAAATCTCCGGTTAGAATCCTTTAGAGCCCTGGGGCCACCACCCCATTCCAACGTCCTCATGGACACAAACACACATTAAGACCCATCTTCAGGAGAGTCCATTTCAACTCAGCTCCCACGATTGCTCCTGCATAGCCATCAGATCGTACCTGTCTTGTGGCAGGGAGACAATTGGTGTAAGAGGCAGTCTGCTCAGGCATCCATCCTTAGAACCCGGCTCTGGAGTCATTCCATATGGGATGTCCTGGAGCCATCCAACAGTTCTCAATTTTCCCGCAGAAGGAATCCTTGCAGTTTGGAGCATCCCACAACTCCCAACGTGGGAAAACCTCCATGGCCTCGAGATTCCACCCCTTTGATGAAGGGGCCATCATGGACAGAAACTCCAACCTGCGCCTAAGTCTGATCCTCGTCCTGACTTCAGATGAATGAGATTTTGATTCGGATCTGCAGAGGGTGCCTGCCGTGCCCTCGCCCTGAAACTTAAATCTAGCTTATGATCTCAGACTTACGTCCTCACACTCCTGGTCCCGACGCCCTTAAGTTTGGCAATTCTGGACCCACAATGCTGCACTCTGCCTGCCCCAGTGAGCTTCCCTGACACAATAAATGAGGATGAACCTACATGGAACTCAACTGTACCCAAATTATACAGTCTAACCTGGGCACTAATGCACTGTCTGACACAGCCTGAATCCATACCTCCTGAACAACACCCAGAAAGCTGACCGCCCACTGAGCACATTGGACCCTCCATGACCTTAGGTTATCATCTCATCCCAACCTCGATTTTCTGGATTCAGAACTTAGATCTTATCTCCAGTCACTGCCCAGGGGTGAACATGATGCAGAAATCAGAATTCCTCCTTCCCCATGGAAAGAAACCTTGTGGTTCGTATGTTGTCCAAAGTTCAGTGTAGGAGAATCAAGCATGGCCCATGAGTCCCCGCCCATGCTTGATGCCTACATTGGGCACAAACATGCATTGTGACCCTCAGTGTGAGCACTGTACTCAAGTAAGACCTCTCAGTGGCTGGACCAAGGTACCCCATATGGGGATTGCCATGCCCTTAGGCCCCCAATCTTATACAGAGTTCGGGTTGTCCAGTCGCCCCTTCCCAGGGTTCTGCTCTGGAATCCCTCTTTAGTGGCACACCTGAGGTAAAAAAACAAAACAAAACAAAACAAAAAAAACAGAATGGACTCCTCCCATCCCACGGAATGACCCCAAAATATTGGGATCATCCAAATCCCCATAGAGGAACTCTCACCCATGGTCCATGAGGACGCCCCTACATTCCACGGCCATCAGTGACACAAAATCCAGAGTCAAAAGCCTGAGCAAGTGCCTCACACTCACTCTTTGTTCATATCCTGAAGAGTTCTGCTCAAGGTCTGTAGATCGGGCCTCCCATACCTATGTCCCCAAACCTAAGACGAGTTTCTGTTTTCAGACTTCTGTCCCCACAGCTCTGACCCACACACCCTCCATGCTTGAGCCCCTAGAGCCACACCTCAGGATTGTGCCTTCCCTCCCCAAAGGAATTCTGCCCATTTCATTGGCCACAAACTTGCAAATTAGGAGAAACCTCCAA
Organism: Mustela nivalis; assembly: GCF_964662115.1. NCBI lineage: Eukaryota > Metazoa > Chordata > Mammalia > Carnivora > Mustelidae > Mustela > Mustela nivalis. The sequence goes on from NW_028135621.1 coordinate 86,219, forward strand.
AGTCAAAGTGGCCATCCCAATAGTGTAGACTGCCCAGGACAAATAGGGGCAATCTGACACCAGCTGAGGAACTACCTCCACTCAATCCCATAGACAGATGAACCGAGAGAAGAAGATTAAACCAGACAGGCCCCAGGCCCTAATCAGATCCATTGCCTTGGTTTCCAGGCATCTCTCCTCAGAGTTCTGGTTTCCAATACCAGCATATTGGGGGTTACTGAAGCACCAATGAGAACAAATCTTGTTTCCCCATGGGAAAAATGCTTCTTGGAGCTGTGTCAAAACCTCTGGTTAGGAGCATCCTTCAGAGCCCTGGTGCCACTGCCCCATTCCAAGGTCTCCATGGACACAATCCCACATTATGACCGATCCTCAGGAGAATGCATTTCAACTCAGCCCCCTCGGCTGCTACATCATAGGCAGCAATCAAACGTGCCGTTTCGCTAGGAGACAATTGGAATGCAAGGCCGGATACCCAGGCATCCATCCTTACAACCCTGCTCTGCAATTGTTCCATATGGGATGCCCTGGAGCCATCCAACAGGTTTCAACTGACCCGCAGAAAATCCTTGTGGTTTGGAGCATCTCACTACTGCCATCATGGGAAAACACCAATGGCGGTGTGATGACCCCCCTTCATGAAGGGGCCATCATGGACAGAAACTCCAACCTGAGCCAACATATGAACCTCGCCCTGACCTCAGATGCATGAAATCTCAATTCAGCTCTGCAGAGTGTGCCTGCCATGTCCTCGCCCTGAAACCAAAGCAAAGCTTCAGTTCTCAGACTTACATCCTTGCATTCCTGGCCCCAAGGACTCCAGTTTGGCAGTTCCGGAGCCAGAATGCAGCACTCTGCCTGCCCTCCAGAAGAAAGACTTTGCCCTATGGGGCTACGGAGAAACCCCAAATAATTATCTTCTGCATGCCACTCAACTGTACCCCAATTATACAGCGTATCTGGGCACGAATGCCCTGTCTGGCACAGCCTGAGATCAGACCTCCTGAACGACACCTAGAAAGCTGGCCCCAAACTGAACACATTGGACCCGCCATGGCCTTAGGTCGTCATCTCTTCCAAACCTCGGTTTTCAGGCTTCAGAACCTAGACCTTATCTCCAATTAGTGCCCAGAGGTGAACGTGATGCAGAAATCAAAACTCCTCCTTCCCCATGGCAAGAAACCCTGAGGTTGGCATGTCCAAGGTTCAGTGTAGGAGAAACCTGCAAGCTCAATGAAGTCCCGCCCAATATTGAGGACCACCTTGGGCACAAACACACATTGTGACCCTCAGCATGAGTCCACTATTCAAGTAACGTCTCTCAGTGGCTGGACCAAGAATCTGCATATGGGCTTGCCATGCCCATAGGACCCCAGGCCTAACCAGAGGGTGGGTATTCCAGTTGTCTGTACCCAGTGCTCTGCTCTAGAATCCCTCTATTGTGGGAACACATGAGGCAGAAAACAGGACTCCTCCCTTCCCACAAAATGACCCCAATCTCTTGGGAGCCGGACAAATCACCAGAGAGGGAGACTTCCATGGCCCATGAGACCATGCTTACATTAAATGACCATCATGAATACAACATCCAGAGACATAAGCTTGAACAACCGCCTCTCACTCGCCTTACTTTCTAATAACAATGAGCTCCCCTCACGGACTGTAGATCACTCCTGCCATAACCTCAGCCCCAAACCTCAGCCGAGTTTGTGTTTTTGGATGTCTGTCCCCACAGCCCTGGCCCACACAGCCGCCAGGCTGGGGCCTCTGGAGCCACACCACAGGACTGTCCTGCTCTCTCCAAGGAGACTATGCCCATTCCATTGCCCATAACCCCACAGAATAGGAGAAACCTCAAGGCCCCCGAGGACATCCCACTACTATAAGCCTCTCTGGACAAAGGCATCCTGACACTAGCTGAGCAACTACCTCCATGCAGAAACACAGACAGATGTCGGCAGAGACAGTAGATTGAACCAGACAGGCCCCTGGGCCCTAATCTGAACTCTTGCTTTGGTTTCCAGGTGTCACTCCTCAGAGGCCTGGGTTTGAAGACCAGCATCTGGGGCTTTCCTGAGACACCAAACAGAACAACTATCGTCTCCACATGGGAAGCTTCATTGTTGGAGCTGTGTCAAACCCTTCGGTTTGGAGAAACCTGCAGAGTCCCTGAGCCCCCGCCACATTCCAAGGTCTCCATGGCCACCAACCCACAGTATGACTCATCCTCAGGAGAGTCCATTTCAACTCAGCCCTCTGAGAAACCCGCCCAAGAGCCTGCAGATTGAGCCTTCCTTGCCCCAAGCAGCCAGTGGGAATGTGAGGTGGCATTTGCAGACATTCATGCTTAGACCCCTTCTCTCGAGTCTTTCTGTAGGGGTCATCCTAGAACCATCTCATAGTACTCGACTGTCCTACAGAGGAAACCTTGATGTTTGGGGCAGCTCATAACTCCCAGCGTTGGGAAACCTCCCTGGCCTCATGACGCCCCCACCCCCTTCAGGAAGGGGCCATAATGGACACAAACTCCAACCTGAGGCAACGTCTGATACTCGCCCTGACCTCAGATGCAGGAGATCTTGATTCAGTCTCTGCAGAGTGGGCCTGCCATGCCCTCGGCCCCAAACCTAACGCTAGCTTGTGTTTTCAGACTTCCCTCTTCACACTCCTGGCAAACAAGCCCTCCATACTGGGAATTCCAGAACCACAACACAGTTTTCTGCCTGCCCACCAGAAGAAAAACGTTGCCCTATGGGGCTCTCCAGAAACCACAAATGAGAACCAACCTGCTCTGGCCTCGACCGCACCCTAACTGGAAAAGCTACCCTGGTCAGTAATGCTCTGTCTGACACAGCCTGACGTCCCGACAGACAAGGAAACAGGTGGCTGCACACTAAGCACATCAGACAGGCCATGGCCTTATGCTGTCATCTCTTCCCAACCTGGGTTTTCAGACATCTGACCCTAGATATTATATCAAATCCTGGCAAACGTGGGTAACTGAAGCACAAATCAGATCTTCTCCTTCCCCATGGCTGGAAAGCTTGCTGTTGGCATGGCGTCATACCTTCAGTGTAGGAGAAACCTTCATGGCCCCTGAGGCCAAGCCTAAACTTGAGTGCCTCCTTGGGTACAAACTCGCATTGGGACCATCAGCATGGGCCCCATGTCGAAGTAAGGTCTCTCAGGGCCTGGACTAAGAGCCCGCATATGGGGCTTGCCAAGCCCCTATGATCCCAATCTTCACAAGAGCTCGAGTATTCCATTTGCTCGAACCCAGGACTGTGATCTGGAGTCCCTCTCCTGGAAGAACACCTGAGCCAGACAGCAGGACTCCACCCTTCCCACAAAATGTCCCCAAAATCTTAAGAGCTGGACCAACTCCTCAGAGAGGGAGACTCTTCCATAGCCCCTGAGGTCACCCCTACATTCCACGGCTATGGGAGACAAAACATCCAAAGACAAAAGCTTGCGTGACTGCCTCCCATTTGCCCTTCTTTCATAAGCTGAGGATCTCCTCTCACGGTCTGTGGGTCCATCCTGCAATGCTCTCGGCTCCACACCCAAGCCGAGTTTGTGTTTTCAGACTTCTGTGCCCACAGCCCGGACCCACACACCCTCCAGGCTAGGGCCTATGGAGACACACTGAAGGACTGTGCCAGTCCTCTCCAAGAAAACTGTACCCATTCCATTGGCCACAACCCTAGAGATTAGGAAAATCCAATAAGGTCTCCAAGGCCATGCCTCGGCCATGGACTAAGAGGGGCACTCTGACACCAGCTGAGCAACTATCTCCACTTAGATACTCAGACAGTGTCCCCAGAGACAGAAGATTGAAACGGACAGGCATCTAGGCTCTAATCTGAACCCTAGCTTTGGTTTCCAGGTGTCTCTACTCAGAGAACTGGTTTGAAGAACAGTATCTGGGGCTTTTCTGAGGCACCAAAGAGAACCTGTCTCATCTCCACATAGGGATCTCTTTTTAATTGGAGCAATATTACACCCTTCGGTTAGGCGAATACTTCATGGCCCCTGAGCTGCCAACATATTCCAAGGTCTCCATGCACACAAACCCACATTATGACCCATCCGCAGGAGAGTCCATTTCAATTCAGCCCCCTAGTTAGCTTGCCCCAGAGCCAGTAGTTCAAACATGTCTTGTCACAAAGAGCCAATGGTAATGTGAGGTATGCTGTACAGGCATCCATCCTTCGAATCCTGCTCTCCAGTCTTTCCGTATGGGACAACCTGGAGCCATTCAACAGGACTCGACTGTCCAGCAGATGGAAAGCTTGTGGTATGGGTCAACGCACAAACTAGAGTTTGTGCTGGTGTCTAAGGTGCTGTGCAGGATTCTCCAATCTTGAGGGTTTGGCACAGGTCGAAGGGCATGGTTTCCTACTGGGGACAGGAGATATTCTATTGTGTGGCTCAGGGACCACATGTTGTATCTTAAGTTGGTATTTCAGAACAGGACCCTGAGGACAGATGCCTGAAAACCTAATCTAGTGTTCCAATGACGTCCTAGGAGCATGTCAGGTACAATCTTCTGACCCAGGAACATTGAAATGGCTGTCTGCTTGGATGTAGGTGATCAGGGCGTTTCAGACTGGCATTTGTGTCCAGTGCTGCCGACAATATTGGGTTGGGCTCAGGGCTCTTGCGTGTTTCTCCTAAACTGGAAGGTTTGGGCAGGTTTGACGGGCACAGTTTCCTTGGGGATGGCAGGCCTAGTCATGTGTTGTGGATCCAGAGACCCTGTCCTGGAGGGCATATGAGCCATGGTTTTGGGAGAGAAGTCTGCAAACACAAATGTGGGTTATGGTTAGTGGAAAGGTGATCACAGGCCCAATGAGTAGACCTGGAGTGCAGCTTGTCAGGAGTTGTAATTAGGGTGACTGGAAGGCAGTAGCACAGGCTTTTCTCTCTATATTGTGTGTCCAGGATGGCCTCGGAATGCAGGTATAGTCTCATGGGTCCATGGGAAACTTTTCCTCTCTATGGATCTGTGCAGCTCATAGTTTGGTGGCTTTTTTGGGGAAGGGAAGAGTGTTGTTTTCCATCTTATGGGTGCCCCAAAACAGGGATTCCAGATACAGGCTCTTTTTCTGGGCATCTGGGACTTCCCACCAAGGGTTAGGATTTGCACCTAGGGGTGTATGAGGCCTGCAATGCGGGATCATGATGGTGCAACTGAGAGGGATTGTTTGAAAGCTTGCTCAGGCTGAGTCTCACAATGCCTGTTTGCTCCCATGGCGGCCCTCAGGAGTGGGAGTGGTCTCATTGGTCATATATCTGGCTCCCTCTTAGAGAGTTGGACACCCAACCCAACAGCCAAATGTCCTGCCATGAGGAAGGATGAGTTCTCTTCCGTCAGGTTCCTCTGTGCTTCAGGTTGCCCCATTGGCAGGGTTTCCAGCAAGGTCTCGAGATAGGTGCCTGAATACCAAGGATGGGTGGAGATGATGTACTTGGGCCATAGCAATCCCAAATGCTAGATATGAGGCCTAAAACTCGGTCGGGGCTCAGGCTCTGTCAGACACAGCACTAGTGGCCATGGCAGCCTTTATATCAGAGTAGATTCGAGGGCGGAGCAGATTGATCCTCATGTGGAGTTTCTTGGGAAGATTCCCAGGCATTTGTTCATTCAATAGGGAAGGCAGAATGCTGTGTTGTGGCTCCAGATTTCCCAATCACGAGAGCTTGGGGACCAGTCAGTTTTGGGTGGAATTGTAAACAAAAGCTATGGTTCAATTCAGTGCCAAGCAGAAGGCAGTTCCAATTTGTAGCAGTTTACTCGAGACATCCAGCACTGGAATAAGGGTGGATGTCAGATGCTTGCTCACACTAGAGTTTTTGTCTATGATGACCGACAAGTGGAGGGGTGGTATAAAGAGGCCATGGAGGAGTTCACATGCTGAGGCCTGTGAACTGCTGCAAAAAGTAACATTTCTTTGTACAGAGTAGGTGAAGTCTGGTTTGTTTACTCTAGGTTTCCCCATGTGGAAAGTTTGTGAAGAAGAGCTCTCCGGCATGGATGCCAGGAAAGCACACCTCCATTGACAATTGCAGCTGAGGAACATGGCAGATTCGTTCTGGTGGCTCTGGGACAAAGTGCCAAGGCCTTGAGTTGACATGGGATCTCTTGCAGATGGGTCACAATGCTTGTTTGTTACCAGGGAGAACTTAGAATGTGCTGGTTGCTAAGGTGCCATGCAGGATTCTCCTACCCTGAGGGTTTGGCACAGGTCGAAGAGCATGGTATTCTTCTGGGGACAGGGGATGTTCTGTCGTGTGGCTCAGAGACCACATGATGTGTCATAGATTGGTATTTCAGAACAGGCCCCTGAGGACAGATGCCTGAAAACCTAATGGGGTTCCATTGAGAGCCTACTGGCATTTTAGGTTCAATCGTCTATCTCACGATCATTGACTTGGCTATTTCCCTGGATGTAGGTGATAAGGGTGTTTCAGACTGCGCATTTCCATCCCGAGTGGCCTGCAATATTGGTGTGGGCTCAGGGGCCACACAGGTTTCTCCTAATCTGGAAGGTTTGGGCAAATCTGATATGCACAGTGTCCTTGGGGTTGGCAGCCAGAGTTCTGTGGTGTGGCTCCAGAGATCACATTCTGGTGGGCATGTGAGCCATGGTTTTGGGAGAGAAGTCTGCAAACACAAATACAAATTAGGGTGAGTGGCGAGGTGATCACAGGCCCAATGCGTAGACCTGGAGGGAAGCTCGTCATGAACTATAATTAGGGAGACTGGAAGGCAGTAGCACAGGCTTTTCTCTCTGGATTGTGTGTCCAGGATGGCCTTGGAATGCAGGTGTGGTCTCATGGGTCCATGGGAGTCTTTTCCTCTCTATGGATCCTGGTGGCTCTCCATAGTTTGGTGGCTTTTTCGGGGAAGGAGAGAGTGATGTTTTCCACCTTATGGGTGCCCCAAAACAGGGATTCCAGAGACGGGCTCTGGTTCATAGCATCTGGGACATCACAACAAGTGCTAGGATTTGGGTTTAGGGGCATATTAGGCCTGCAATGCGGGTTCATGGTGGTGCAAAAGAGAAGGATTGTTTGAAAGCATGCTCAGGCTGAGGGTCACAAGGCCTGTTTGCCTCCAGGGCATCCCTGAGGAGTTTGTGTGGTCTCACTGGACTTGTAAATGACTCCCCCTTTCAGGGTTGAACACCCATCCTAACAGCCAAGTTTCCTGATATGAAGTAGGAGGAGTTCTCTATTGTGCTTCAGGATGCCCCATTATCAGGGATTCCAGCAAAGGTCTGGGGACAGGTGCCTGAATACCAAGGATGGGTAGAGATGAAATACTTGAGCCATGGCATTCCCAAATACTAGATGTGGGGCTCAAACTCTGGTGACTGACACTAGGTCTGGGCTCAGGCTCTGTCAGACACAGCACTAGTGGCCAGGGCAACCTATAAATCAGGGTCCCTCCGATATAGGGCCGAGCAGATTGATCCTCATGTGGGGTTTCTGGCCAGACTCACCAGGCACTTGTTTCTATCGGGAAGACAGAATGCTGTGTTGTGTCTCCATAATTCGCTATCAAGAAGGCTTGGGGACCAGTCGGGTGAGGAAGGAATTGTAAACACAAGCTACAGTTCAATTCACTGCCAAGCGGAAGGCAGTTCCTGTGTCCAGCAGCTTTTTCGAGATATCCAGCACCTTAGTAAGGGAGAACGTCAGATATTTGCTCACACTGGAGTTTGTGTCTATGATGACTGACAAATGGAGGGGTGGCGTCAAGAAGCCATGTAGGGATTTTCACGTTGAGACTCATGAGCTGCTCCAAATAGCAAGGTTTCATTCTACTGGACAGGTGGAGTGTGGTTTATTTGCTCCAGGGTCCCCCATGTGGAAAGTTTGGGTAGCAGAGCTCTACCGCATGGATGCCTGGAATGTTCAACTTCATTGACCATTGCAACTGAAGAACATGGCAGCTTTATTCTGGTGTCTCTGTAGCAAAGTACCAAGTCCTTGATTTGACATGGAATCTCTTGCAGATGGGCCACACAGCTGGTTTGTTACCAGGTAGATCTTAGAATGTGCTGGTGGCTTAGTAGTTGTGCAGGAATCTACTACTCTGGGATTTTGCACAGATTGTAGGGCACGGTTTCCTTCTGGGGACAGGAGATGTTCTGTTGTGTGGCCCAGCCACCACATGTTGTATCATAAGTTCGCATTCTAGAACAGGCCTCTGAGGACACATGTCTGAAAACCGAATCAATGGTTCCAATGACGTCCTAGGGGCATGTTAGGTTCATTATTCTGACTCAGGACCATTGACTTGGCTGTGTTCCTGGATGTAGGAGATCAGGGTATTTCAGACTGTGCATTTGTGTTCAGAGCGGCCGCCGAAATTGGGGTAGGCCCAGAGGCCTTGTAGGTTTCTCCTAATCTAGACAGTTTGGGCAACTGTGATGGAAACAGTTTCCTTGTGGATGGCAGGGACAGTCCTGCAGTGTGGATCCAGAGACCCCATCCTGGAGGGCATGTGTGCCATGGTTTTGGTAGATAAGTCTGCAAACACAAATTCGAATTAGGGTGAGTGGCGAGGTGATCACAGGCCCAATGCATATACCTTGAGAGCAGCTCATCTGGAACTGTAATTAGGGTGAATGGAAGGCAGTAGCACAGGCTTTTCTCTCCGGATTGTGTGTCCAGGATGGCCTCGGAATGCAGGTGTGTTCTCATGGGTCCATGGGAGACATTGCCTCTCTATGGATCCTGGTGGCTCCTCATAATTTGGTGACATTTTTGGGGAAGGGATGAGTGCTGTTTTCCATCTGAAGGGTGCACCAAAACAAAAATTCCAGAGATGGTCTCTGGGTCTGGGCACCTCGAAAATCCCACCAAGTTTTATGATTTGAACCTACAGGCATACCAGGCCTGAAATGAGGGATCATTGTGGTGAATCTGAGAGGGATTTTTTGAAAGCATGCTCAGGGTGAGGGTCACAATGCCTGTTTGTGCCAAGGGTAGTCCTCAGGAGTGTGTGTGGTGTCATTGATGTTGTAACTGGCTCCCCCTTTGAGGGTAGAACACCCATCCCAAAAGCCAGGTTTATTGCCATGGGGAAAGAAGAGTTCTCTATTGTGCTTCAAGTTCCCTAATTGGCAGGGATCCCTGCCAAGGTCTGGGGACAGGTGCCTGAATATCAAGGATGGGTAGAGATGACATACTTGGGCCATGGCAATCCCAAATGCTAGATATGGGGCCTGCTCTTTAGTGGCTGAAACTCAGTCGAGCTCAGGCTCTGTCAGACACGGCACTAGTGGCCATGGCAGCCTATAAATCGGTGTTGACTCGAGGGCCGACCTGATTGATCCTCATGTGGGTTTTCAGGGCAGACTCACCAGGCATTTCTTCATTCGATGGGGAAGGCAGAATGCTGCGTTGTGGCCCCAGATTTCCCTATCAAGAGGGCTTAGGGACCAGTCAGGTGAGGATGGAATTGTAAACACAAGCTATGGTTCAATTCAGTGCCAAGTGGAAGGCAGTTCCAATGTGCAGTGGTTTATTCAAGACATCCAGCACCGGGATAAGGGTGCATGTCAGATGTTTGCTTAGACTGGAGTTTGTGTCTATGATGACCGACCAATGGAGTGGTGGCATCAAGAGGCCATGGAGCAGTTTACACGCTGAGGCCTGTGAGTTGATCCAAACATAAGGTTTCCTTCTACTGGACAGGGTAGGTCTGGTTTGTTTACACCAGGTTCCCCCATGTGCAAAGTTTGGGTAGCATAGTACTCGCACGTGGATACTGGAAAGCACACCTACATTGACCATTGCACCTAAGGAACATGGCAGGTTCTTTCTGGTTGCTCTAGGGCAAAGTACCAAGGCCTGGATTCTAATAAAGTTGGGTCACAATGCAGTTTTGTTACCACGGAAATCTTACTATGTGCTGGTGGCTAAGGGGCCATGTATGATTAGTCTATCCTGATGGTTTGACACCGGTCGAAGAACACGGTTTCTTTCTGGGTATCGGAGATGTTCTGTTGTGGGGCTCACGGACCAAATGTTGTATCATAAGTTGGTATTCCAGAACAGGCCTCTGAGGACAGATGCCTAAAAACTTCATCTAGGGTTCCAATGAAGTCCAAGGGGAATTTCAGGTTGAATCATCAGACTAAGGACCATTGACTTCGGTGTCTGCCTATATGTAGGCAACCAGGGTGTTTCTGACTGTGCCTTTGTGTACAGAGTGGCCTCCAATATTGGGGTGGGCTCTGGGGCCTTGCAGGTTTCTCCTAATCTTGAAGGTTTAGGCAAATTTGTGGGCACGGTTTCCTTGGGGGTGGCAGGCACAGTCCTGTGGTGTGGCTCCAGAGACTCCATCGTGGAGGGCATGTAAGCCATGGTTTTGGGAGAGAAGTCTGCAATCACAAACTCGGATTAGGTTGAGTTGCGAGGTGATCGTAGGCCCAATGCATAGACCTGGAGGGCAGATCGTCAGGAACTGTAAATCACGTACCTCGAAGGCACTAGCACTGGCTTTTGTATCTGGATTGTGTGTCCATGATAGCCTTGGAATGCAGGTGTGTTCTAATGTTTCCATGAGAGTATTTTCCTCTCTACGGATCCTGGAAGCTCCCAATAGTATGGTGGCTTTCTCGTTTGAATGGAAGAGTGCTGTTTTCAATCTTAGATGTTCCCCAAAAAGGGATTCCAGAGAAGGGTTGTGAGCCTGGGTGCTTGGAAAATCCCACCAGGATTAGGATTTGGGCCTAGGGGAGTACCAGGCCTACAATGTGTGACTTGGAGGTACAACTGAGAGCGTTTGTTTGAAAGCATGCTAGTCTGAGTGTCACAATGCCTGATGTGATTAGGGCAGCCCTTATGAGTGGGAGTTGTCTCCTTGGCCATGCAGCTGGCTACCACTTTAATGTAGGACACCCATCCCAACTACCAGGATTCCTGCCATGGAAAAGGAAGAATTCTCTATTGTGCCTCAGGTTCCCCCATTAGCAGGTATTCTAGCAAATGTCTGGGGACAGATGCCTGAATACCAAGGATGGGTAGAGATGAGGGACCTGAGACATGGCCAGTCTCACATGCCTGACTCTCTGAGTAGCTGACATGAATTGAGCACTCAGGCTCTGTCAGAAACAGAACTAGTGGTCAGGGCTGAGTATGAATCAGGGATCCCTCAAGGGCTGAGCAGATTGATCCTCATGCAGAGTTTCTGGGCAGAATCACCATGCCCTTCTTCTTTCTAAGGGGAAGGCAAAAAGCTGCGTTGTGGCCCCAGAATTCCCTATCAAGCGGGCTTGGGGACCAGTAGGGTGAGGATGGAATTGTAAACTCAAGCTAAGGTTCAATTCAGTGCCAAGCAAAAGGCAGTTCCATTGTGCAGTGTCTGATTCCAGATATCCAGCACCTGAGTAAAGGTGAAAGTCAGACATTTCCTCATGCTGGAGTTTATGTCTATGATGACCGATGAATGGAGGGGTGGCGTCAAGAGGCCATGGAGGATTTCACATGCTGGGGCTTGTGAGATGCTTCAAACAGCAAAGTTTCCTTCTACCACACAGGGGGAGACTGGTTTATTTGCTTCAGGGTCCCCCATGTGGAAAGTTTGGGTAGCAGAGCACTCCCACGTGGATGCCTGAAAAGCACACCTCCATTAAAATTGCAGCTGAGAAACATGGCCAATTCGTTCTGGTGGCTCTTGGGCGAATTACCAAGGCCTGGAGTTGACATGAAGTCTCATGAAGATGGGTCATAATGCAGGTTTGTTACCATGGAGACCTTACAGTGTGCTGGTGGCTAAGGGACCATGTAGGATTCATCTACCCTGAGGGTTTGACACTGGTCAAAGGGCACGGTTTCCTTCTCGGACCAGAGATGTTCTGATGTGGGGCTAACGGACCAAATGTATCATAATTTGGTATTGCAGAACAGGCCTCTGAGGATAGATGCCTGAAAATTTAATCTAGGGTTCCAATAAAATCCTAACGGAATGTCAGGTTCAATCCTCTGACTCAGTATCATTGACTTCAAAGTCTGCCTAGATGTAGGTGATCAGGGTGTTCCAGACTGTGCATTTGTGTACAGAGTGGCAACCAGTATTGGGGTGGGCTCAGGGGCCTTGCAGGTTTCTCCTAATCTGGAAAGATAGGGCAATTTGATGGGCACAGTTTCCTTGGCAATGGTGGGCACAGTCCTGTGGTGTGGCTCCAGAGACCCCATGCTGGAGGGCATGAGAGCCATGGTTTTGGGAGGGAAGTCTGCAAACACAAATGCGGGTTAGGTTTAGTGGCGAAGTGATTGTAGGCCCAATGCATACTCCTGGAGGGAAGCTCCGTGTGAAATGTAAATCGCATGCCTCAAAGGAGGTAGCACAGGCTTTTTTATCTGGATTGTGTATCCACGATGGACTAAGAATGCAGGTGTGGTCTCAGGTGTCCATGGGTGATATTTCCTCTCAAGTATCCTGGCGGCTCCTTATAATGTGGTGGCTTTCTCAGAGAGGAAAGAGTTCTGTTTTCCATATTAAGGGTGTCCCATAACAGGGATTGCAGAGAAGTGCTCTGGCTCTGGGCACCTGGAAACACCCACCAAGGGTTATGATTTGGGCATAGGGGCTTACCAGGCCTCCAATGCAAGTCCTGGAGATACAACTGAGAGCGTTTGTTTGAAAGCATGCTCAGGCTGAGGGTCACTATGCAAGCTTTTGCATAGGGTGGCCCTCAGGAATGGGGGTGGTCTCAATGGCCATTCAGTAGGCTAACACTCTGAGTGTTGGACACCCTTCCGAACTTACAGGAATCCTGCCATGGGGAATGAGGATTTCTCTATTGTGATTCAGGTTCCCTCATTGGTAGGGATTCCAGGAAAGGTCTGGGGACACATGCCTGAATACCAAGGATGGGTAAAGATGACGGCTCTGTTCCGTGGCCAGTCTAACATGCGGGATATGGGCCCCGCCTTCTAGGTGGCTGACACGAGGTCGGGGCTTAGGCTCTGTCAGACACAACACTAGGGGCCAGGGCTGTCTATAATTCAGGGTTCCCTCAAGGGACAAGTAGATTGATCATAATGTGGAGTTTCTGGGCAGACTCACCAGGCCCTTCTTCTTTCTATTGGGAAGGCAGAATGCTGTGTTGTGGCTGCAGAATTCCCTATCATGAGGGCTTGTGGACCAGTAGGGTGAGGATGGAATTGTAAACCCAAGCTATGAATAAATTCAGTGACAAGCGAATGGCATTTCCAGTGTGCAGCAGCTGATTCGAATATCCAGCACCTGAGTAAGCGCAGACGTCAGATGTTTGCTCAAGCTGGAGTTTGTGTCTATAATGACCGACAAATGGAGAGGAGTTGAAAAGAGGTCATAGAGGATTTCCCACACTTGAGCTTGTGAGATGCTCCAAACAGCCAGGTTTCCTTCTACAGGACAGGGCAGTCAGATTTGTTTGCTCGAGAGTCCCCCATGTGGAAAGTTTGGGTAGCAGAGCACTCCCACATGGATGCCTGGAAAGCACACTTCCACTGAACATTGCAGCTGAGGAACATGACAGGTTCTTTCTGAAGGCTCTGGGGTGAAGTACCAAGGCCTGTAGTTGACATGGAATCTCATGAAGATGGCTCACAATGCTGGCTTGTTACCAGTGAGATCTTAGAATCTGCTGGTGGCTACGGGCCAAGTAGGATTCATCTACCCTGAGGGTTTGACACAGTTCCAAGAGCACGGCTTCCATCTAGAGAAAGGAGATGTTCTGTTGTGGGGATCAGGGACCATATGTTGTATCTTAAGTTGGTACTCCAGAACAGGTCTCTGATTACAGATGCCTGAAAACCTAATCAGGGGTTACAATGAGGTCATAGGAGCATGTCAGGTTCAATCTTCTGACTGAGAAACACTGACTTGGGTATCTGCCTGGATTCAGGTGATCAGCGTATTTCAGACTGCACATTTGTGTCCAGAGGGGCCTCCAGTATTGGGGTGGGCTCAGGGGCCTTGCAGGTTTCTCCTTATCTCGAAGTTTTAGGCAAATGTGACGGACACATTTTCCTTGGGGATGGCAGGCACAGTCCTTTGGTGTGGCTCCAGAGACCCCATTCTGGAGGAAATATGAGCCATGGTTTCAGGATAGAAGTCTGTAAGCACAAACTCGGGTTAAGGTTAGCGGTGAGGTGATCGCAGGCCCAATGCATAGACCTGGAGGGCAGCTCGTCTGGAACAATAAATTAGTTGCCTTGAAGGTGGTAGCACAGCCTTGTGTATCTGGCTTTTGTGTCCAGGATGGCCTCGGAATACAGGGGTGGTCTCATGGATCCATGGGAGATTTTTCCTCTCAAGGATCCTAGCGGCTCCCTATACTATGGTGGCTTTCTTGGCGAAGGGGAGAGTGCTATTTTCCATCTTAGGGGTGTCCCAAAACAGGGATTCCAGAGACAGGCTGTGTTTCTGGGCCCCTGAAAAATCCCACCAGGTGTTAGGATTTGTGCTTAGGGGCATATCAGGCCTGCAAATTTGGATTCTGGAATGCAACTGAGAGTATTTGTTTGAAAGCATGCTCATGTTGGGGGTCACAATGCCTGCTTGTGTCCAGGGCGGCCCTCATGAGTGGGCGGGTTATCATTGGCCATTCAGCTGGCTACCACTCTGAGGTCTGGAAACCCATCCCAAGAGCCATCATTCCTGCCATGGGGAAGGAGGATTTCCCTATTGTGCTTCTGGTTCCCCCATTGGCAGGGATTTCAGCAAATGTCTGGGGACAGATGCCTGAATCAAGAATGGGTAGAGATGACAGCCCTGGGACATGGCTGGTCTCACATTCTGGAGTTGGAGCCCAGTCTCTGGGTCCTGAAACGAGGTCAGAGACGAGGTTCTGTCAGACTCAGCGCTAGTGGCCAGGTAAACCTATAAATGGGGTTCACTCGAGGGTCGAGTAGATTTATCCTCATGTAGGGTTTCTGGGCAGTCTCTCCAGGCTGTTTTTTCTTGCTATGGGGAAGGCAGAATGCTGTGTTGTGGCTTCAGAATTCCCTATCAAGAGAGCTTACTGAACACCAGGGTGAGGATGGAATTGCAAACCCAAGCTACTTTTTTTTTTTTTAAGATTTTATTTATTTGTCAGAGAGCGAGCGAGAGCAAGCACAGGCAGACAGAGTGGAAGGCAGAGTCAGACGGAGAAGCAGGCTCCCTGCGGAGCAAGGAGCCTGATGTGGGACTCGATCCAAGGACGCTGGGATCATGACCTGAGCTGAAGGCAGCTGTTTAACCAACTGAGCCACCCAGGCGTCCCGCCAAGCTACTTTTAAATTCAGTGCCAAGCATAAGGCAATTCCAGTGTGTAGCAGCTGATTCAAATATCCAGCACTTGAGTAAGTGCAGATGTCAGTTGATTGCTCACGCTGGAGTTAGTGTCTATGATGACCAACAAATGGATGGGTGGCCTCAAGAGGCCATGGAGGATTACCCACCCTCAGGCTTGAGATACTCCATACAGAAAAGATTCCTTTTACCGTACAGGGGAGTCTGGTTTGTTTCCTCCAGGGTTCCTTATGTGGAAAGTTGGTATCAGAGCACTCCCGCTGGATGCCTGGAAAGTACACCTACATTGACCATGGCAGCAGAGGAACATGGCAGTTTCATTCTGGTGGCTCTGGGCCGAAGTACCAAGGGCTGGAGTTGTCATGGAGTCTCATGAAGATGGGTCACAATGCTGGTATGTTGTCAGGGAGATCATAGAATGTGCTGGTTGTCAGGGGGCCTCGAAAGATTCATCTACCCAGAGTGTTTGACACAGGTCCAGAGCACAGCTTTCTTCTAAGGACAGGAGATGTTCTTTTGTGTGGCTCAGTGACCATATTGTATCATACATTGATATTCAGAACAGCCTTCTGAGTACAGATACCTGAAAACCTATTCTAGTGTTCCAGTGAATCCTAGGAGCATGTCAGGTTCAATCTTCTGTCTGAGGACCATTGACTTGGATATCAGCCTGGATGTAGGTGATATGGTGTGTCAGACTGTGCATTTGCGTCCAGAGTGGCCTCCAATATTGGGCTGGGCTTAGGGGCCTTGCAGGTTTCTCCTAATCTAGAGGGTTTGTTTAATAGTGACAATCACAGTTTCCTTTGGGAAGACAGGTACAATCCCGTGGTGTGGCTCCAGTTATCACAAACTGGAGGGCATGTGAGCCATGGTTTTGGGAGGGAAGTCTGAAAACACAAACTTGGGTTAGGGTTAGTGGCAAGGTTATCACAGGCCCAATGCATAGACATGGATGGCAGCTCTTCAGGAACTGTTAATCGGGTGACTCAAAGGCAGAATCACAGGCTTTTTTCTCTGTATTGTGTGCAGGATGGCCTCAGAATGCAGTTGTGGCCTCATGGGTCCATGGGAGATTTTTCCTCTCTAAGGATCCTGGTGGCTCCCAATAGTTGGTGGCTTTTTTGGGGAAGGGAAGAGTGCTGTTTTTCATGTTAGGGGTGCCCCAAAATATGGATTCCAGAGACGGACTCTGGGTTTGGTCCCCTGGAAAATCCCACCAAGTGTTAGAATTTGGGCCTAGTGGCTTACCAGGCCTGCATTCAGGATCCTGGAGGTGCAACTGAGAGGTCTTGTTTGAAATCATTCTCAGGCTGAGGGTCACAATACTTGCTTATGCCCAGGTGGCCCTCATTAGTGGGCGTGGTCACATTGGCCATGCAGCTGGCTCCCACTTTGAGGGTTGGAAAACCATCCCAACAGCCAGAATCCTGCCATGGGGAAAGAGGAGTTCTCTATAGTGCTTCAGGTTCCCCCATTAGCGGGGATTCCAGCAAAGGTCTGGGGACAGAGGCCTGAATACCAAGGATGGGTAAAGATGATGGACATGGGCCATGGCCAGTATCAAATCGTGGATATGGGCCCCGATCACTGGGTGGCTGACACTAGGTCTTGGCTCAGGCTCTGTCAGACACAGCACTAGTGCCCAGGGCAGCCTATAAATTGGGGTTCCCTCAAGTGCCGAGCAGATTGATCCTCATGTATGGTTTCTGGGCAGACTCACCAGGCCCTTCTTGTTTGTAAGGGGAAGGCAGAATGCTGCTTTGTGGCTCTAGAATTCACTA
Organism: Mustela nivalis; assembly: GCF_964662115.1. Classification (NCBI taxonomy): domain Eukaryota; kingdom Metazoa; phylum Chordata; class Mammalia; order Carnivora; family Mustelidae; genus Mustela; species Mustela nivalis. The sequence goes on from NW_028135621.1 coordinate 103,307, forward strand.
TCAAGAGGGCTTGTGGACCAGGAGGCTGAGGATGGAATTGTAAACCTAAGCTATGGTTACATTCTGTATCAAGCGAAAGGAATTTCCAGTGTGCAATGTTTGAATCCAATATTCAGCACTTGAGTGAGGGTGGATGTCAGATATTTGCTCATGCTGGAGTTTGTGTCTATGATGACACAAAAATGGAGGGGTGGCGTCAAGAGGTTATGGAGGATTTCCCAATCTGGTGTTTTGAGATGCTCCAAACAGCAAGATTTCCTTCTACCAGACAGGGGCAGTCTGATTTGTTTCCTCCATGGTTCCCCATGTCGAAAGATCGGATAACATAAATCTCCCACATGGGTGACTGGAAAGCACACCTTCATTGACCATGACAGCGAAGGAACATGGCATCTGGTGGCTTTGAGGTGAAGAAATAAAGACTGGATTGGACATGGAACCTCATGAAGATGGGTCAAAATGTTGGTTTGTTACCAGGGAGATCTTAGAATGTGCTGGTAGTTAATGGGCCATGCAGGATTCATCTAGCCTGAGGATTTGACACAGGCCCAAGAGCCCGGATTTCTTCTGGGGGCAGGAGATATTCTGTTGTGGGGCTCAGCGGCCATATGTTGTATCATAAATTGGTAATCCAGAACAGGTCTCTGAGGACAGAAGCCTGAAAACCTAATAAAGGGTTTGAATGAGGCCCTAGGGGAATGTCATTCAATCTTCTGACTCAGGATCATTGACTCTGGTGTCTGACTGGATGCAGGTGATGAGGGTGTTTCAGACTGTGCATTTGTGTCCAGAGTGGCATCCAATACTAGGGTTGGCTCATGTTTCTTGCAGGTTTCTCCTTATATGGGGTTTTTGGACAACTGTGATGGGCAGTTTCCTTGGGGATTGCAGGAACTGTCCTGTGGTGTGACTCCAGAGACCCCATCCTGGAGGACATGTGCGCCATGATTTTGAGAGAGAAGTCTGCAAACACAAACTTAGGTTAGGGTTAGTGGCAAGGTGATCATAGTCCCAATCCATAGACCAGGAGGGCAGCAAGTCTGGAACTGTAAATCACGTAACTCAAAGGTGGTAGCACAGGTAATTGTATCTGGATTTAATTTCCAGAATGGCCTTTATTGCAGGTGTTGTCTCAAGGGTGCATGGGAGATTTCTCCTCTCAAGGATCCTGGCGGTTCTCAATAGTTTGTTGGATTTCTCAGGGAAGGGATGAGTACTGTTTTCCAGCTTAGGCGTGCCCCAAAACAGGCATTCCAGAGATGAGCTCTGGGTCTAAGTGCTTGGAAAATCCCACCAAGGGTTAATATTTAGGCCTAGGGCCATACCAGGCCTGCAATGCGGGATCCTGGAGGTGCAACTGAGAGCGTTTGTTTGAAAGTATGGTCAAGCTGAGGGTCCCAATGCCTGCTTGTGCCCCGGAGGCCATCAGGATTGGGCGATGTCTACTCAGCCATGCAGCCAGTTCCCATTCCTAGGGTTGGACACCCATCCAAAAGCCAGGATTCCTGCCATGGCGAAGGATGAATTCTCTATTGTGCTTCAGGTCCCCCCATTGGTAGGGATTCCAGCTAAGATCTAGGGGACAGATGCCTGAATACCAAGGATGGGTAGTAATGACAGCCCTGGGCCATGGCCGGTCTCACATGGTTAATGTGGGCCCCACCCTCTGGGTTGCTGACACGAGGTAGGGGCTCAGGCTCTGTCAGACACAGCACTAGTGGCTAGGGCAAACTATAAATAGGGGTTCCCTCCTGGGCTGAGTATATTGATCTTCATGTGCAGTTTATGGGCAGACTCACCAGGTCCTTCTATCTATGAAGAAGGCAGAATGTTGCGTTGTGGCTCCAGAATTCCCTATCAAGAGATATGGCAGACCAGTAGGGTGAGGATGAAATTGTAATCTGAAGCTAGGCTTAAATTCATTGCAAAGCGAAAGGCAGTTCCAGTGTGCAGCAGCTGATTCCAATATCAGCGCCTGAATATGGGCGGATGTCAGATGTTTGCTCAGGCTGGAGTTTGTGTCTATGATGACCAACAAATGGAGAGGTGGCGTCAAGAGGCCATGGAGGATTTCCCACCCTGGGGCTCAGGGGCCATAATTTGTATCATAAGTTGGTATTCCAGAAGAGGCCTCTGAGGACAGGTGCCTGAAAAGTTAATCCCTCTTCCAATGAGGTCCTAGGGCCATGTCAGGTTCAATTATCTGACTCAGGACCATTGATTTGGGTGTCTGCCTGGATGGAGGTGATCAGGGTGTTTCAGACTGTGCATTTGCATCCAGAGCAGCCTCCAATATTGGGATGTGCTCAGGAGCCTTCCAGGTTTCTCCTAATCAGGAGGGTTTGGGCAACTGTGATGGGCCCAGTTTCCTTGGGGATGGCAAGCACAGTCTTGTGGTGTGACTCTAGGGGCCCCATCCTGGAGGACATGTGAGCAATGGTTTTTAGAGAGAGATCTGCAAACACAAACTCGGGATAAGGTTAATGGAGAGGTGTTCACAGCCCCAATCCAAAGATCTGGAGGGCAGCACGTCAGGAACTGTAAATCAGGTGACTCGAAGCCAGTAGCACAGTCTCTTGTATCTGGATAGCATATCCACGCTGGCCTCGGAATACAGGTGTGGACTCATGGGACCATGGGAGATTCTTCTTCTCAAGGATCCTGGGGGATCCCATTAGTTTGGTGGCTTTCTCAGGGAAGTGAAGAGTGCTGTTTTCCATCTTAGGGGTGCCTCAAAACAGGGATTCCAGTGACGGGCTCTGGGTATGTGCACATGGAACATCCCACGATGTGTTAGGATTTGGGCTTAAGGGCATATCAGGCCTGCAATGCAGGATCCTGGAGGTGCAACTAAGAGCATTTTTTTGAAGGCTTGATCAAGCTGAGGGTTACAATGGCTACTTGTGCCCAGGGCAGCCCTCATGAGTGGGCATTGTCTCCTTGGCCATGCAGCTGGCTCCCACTTTGAGGTTTGGACACCCATATCAACAGCCAGGATTCCTACCATGGGGAAGGAGGAGTTCTCTATTGTGCTTTAGGTTACCCCATTGGTAGGGCTTACATAAAAGGTCTGGGGACAGGTGCCTGAATACCAAGGATGGGTAGAGATGATGTAATTGGGCCCTGGCCAATCTCACATGCTGGATATGGGCACATATCTCTGGGTGCCTGAAACTAGGTCTTGGCTCAGGCTCTGTCAGACACAGTACTAGTACTAGTACTAGTACTAGTGCCCAGGACAGCCTATAAATCAAGGTTCCATCGAGTGCCAAGTAGATTGATCCTCATGTGGAGTTTCTGGGAAGATTCACCAGGCCCTATTTCTTTCTAGTGGGAATGCAGAATGTTGCCTTTTGGCTCCAAATTTTCTCTCTAGAGGGCTTGCAGACCAGGAGGCTGAGGATGGAATTCTAAACCCAAGCTATTGTTAAATTCAGTGTCAAGTGAAACGCAGTTCCAGTGTGCAGTAGTGGAAAAGAAAATGCAGAATCTAAATAACGGCAGATTTCAGATGTTTTCTCATGCTGGAGTTTTTGTCTATGATGACTGACAAATGGAGGGGTTGTGTCAAGGGCCATGAAGGATTTCTCCTGCTGGTGCTTCTGAGATGCTCCAAACAGAGGGTTCCCTTCTACTAGTCAGTGGCAGTCTGGTTTGTTTGCTCCAGGTTCCCACATGTGGAAAGAATAAGTAGAAGAGCACTCCCACATGGATGCCTGGAAAGCACACCTCCACTGACCATATCAGGTGAGGAAAATGGCAGGTTCATTCTGGTGGCTCTGGGGCGAATTACCAAGGACTTGAAGTGACATGGAATCTCATGAAGATGGATCACAATGCTGTTTGTTTGTTACCAGAGAGATCTTAGAATGTGCTGGGGGCTAAGGGGCTGTGCATAATTCATATACCCCGACCCTTGACACAAGTTGAAGAGCACGAATTCCATCTGGGGACAGGAGATATTCTATTGTGGGGTTCAGGGACCAATCTTCTGTCTCAGGTCCATTGACTTGGGTGTCTTCCTGGATGGAGGTGATCAGGGTGGTGTACACTGTGCATTTGTGTCCAGAGTGGCCTCCAATATTGGACTGGGCTCAGGGGACTTGCAGGTCTCTCCTAATCTGGAGGGTTTGGGCAACTGTGATGGACACAGTTTCATTGGGGATAGCAGGATCTTTCCTGTGGTGTGGCTACAGAGACCCATCATAGAGGGCATGTGAGCCATGGTTTTGGGAAAGAAGTCTGCAAACACAAACTTGGGGTAGGGTTAATGGCGAGGTTATCACAGGCCCAATGCGTAGATCTGTAGGGCAGCTCGTCTGGAACTGTAAACCAGGTGATTCGAAGGTGGTAGCACAGTCTCTTGTATCTGGATTGTGTGTCCTGGATGGCCTCGGAATGAAGGTGTGGTCTTATGGAGCCCTGGGAGATTTTTCCTCTCTACGCATCCTGGCAGCTCCTAATAGTTTTCTCAGGGGAGGGAAGAGTGCTGTTTTCCATCATAGGGGTGCTTCAAAACAGAGATTCCAGAGACGGGCTCTAGTTATGTTGGCATGGAAAATCCCACGAAGTGTTAGGATTTGGTCCTAAGGGTATACCAGGCCTGCGATGCGGGACCCTGCAGAAACAACTGAGAGCATTTGTTTGAATGCATGCTAAGGTTGAGGGACACAATGCCTGCTTTGGCCCAGGCGGCCCTTATGATTGGGCGTTGTCTCATTGGCCATGCACCTGGTTCTAATTCTGAGGGTTGGGCACCCATAGCAACAGCCAGGCTTCCTGCCATGGGGAAGGAGGAGTTCTCAATTGTGCTTCAGGTTCCCCCACTGGTAGGGATTCCAGCAAAGGTCTGGGATAGTTGCCGGAATACCAAGGATGGGTAGAGATGACTGGGCCATGGCCAGTCCCACATGCTGGATAAGGGCCCCACACTCTGGGTGGCTGACACGAGGTTGGGGTTCAGGCTCTCTCAGACACAGCGCTAGTGGCCAGCGCAAAGTATAAATCGGGGTTCCCTCGAGGGCCAAGTAGATTGATCTTCATGGGGAGTTTCTGGGCAGACTCACCAGGCCCTTCTTCTTTCTATGGGGAAGGCAGAATGTTGCGTTTTGTCTCCCTAATTCCCTCTCAAGAGGACTTGCAGTCCAGTAGGGTGAGGATGGAATTGTAAAACCAAACTATGCAAGAATACAGTGTCAAGTGAAAGGTATTTCCAGTGTGCGTGACTGATTCGAATATCCAGAACCTGAGTAAGAGTAGATGTCAGATGTTTGCTCATGCTGGAATTTGTGTCTATGATGACTAACAAATGGAGGGTTGGCATCAAGAGAATGTGGAGGACTTCCCAGGCTGGGGCTTGTGAGATGCTCCAAACAACCAAGGTTTCCTTCAACCTGACAGGAGCAGTCTTATTTGTTTGCTCTAGGGTTCCCTATGTGGAATTTTTGTGTAGCAGAAAACTACCTCTTTGATGCCTAGAAAGCACACGTCCATTGACCTTTGTACCTGAAGAACATGGCAGATTCGTTTCATGGCTCTTGGGCAAAGTACCAACACCTTGAGTTGGCATCAAGTCTCAGGAAGTTGGGTCACAATGCTGGTTTGTTACCAGGGAGATCATAGAAGGTGCTGGGGCTAATGGGTCATGCAGGATCCATCTACCCTGAAAGTTGGACATAGATCCAAGAGCACATTTTCCTTCTGGAGACAGGAGATGTTCTGTTGTGGGAATCAGGGACCACATGTTGTATCATAACTTGGTATTCCAGAACAGGACTCTGAGAACAGATGTCTGAAGACCCAATCTAGGGTTCCAGTGAAGTCCTAGGGGCATGTCAGGTTCAATCATCTGACTCAGAACCATTGACTTGGCTTTCTGCCTCGATGGAGGTGCTCAGGGTGTTTCAGACTGCACGTTTGCATCCAGAGCAACCTCCAATATTGGGGTGGGTTCAGGAGCCTGGCAGGTTTCTCCTAATCTGGAGGGTTTGGACAACCTGATGGGCACAGTTTTCTTGGGGATGGCAGGAACTTTCCTGTGATGTGGCTTGAGGGACCACATGTTGGTGGGCATGTAAGCCATGGTATTGGGAGAGAAGTCGGCAAACACAAACTGGGGTTAGGGTTAGTGTCGAGATGATCATAGGCCCAATGCATAGACATGGAGGTCAGCTCGTCAGGAAATGTAAATAGGATGACTCGAAGTCGGTAGCAAAGACTTTTCTCTCTGGATTGTGTGGACAGGATGGCCTCGGAATGCAGGTTTGTTTTCATGGGTCCATGGGAGATTTTTTCTCTCTAAGGATCCTGGCGGCTCCCAATAGTTTGGTGCCTTTCTCAGGGAAGGGAAGAGTGCTGTTTTCCATCTTAATGGTGCCCCAAACAGGGATTCTGAGACGGACTCTGGGTCTGGGCACCTGGAAAATCCCACCAAGGGTTAGGATTTGGGCCTAGGGGCATACCAGGCCTGCAATGCTGGTACTGGAGGAGCAACTGAGAGTGTTTGTTGGAAAACATGCTCAGGCTGAGGATCACCATGCCTGCCTGTGCCCATGTCGGCCCTCAGGAGTGGGCATGGTCTCCTTGGCCATGCAGCTGGCTCCCACGCTGAGGGTTGGACAACCAATATTCCTGCCATGGGGAAGGAGGTGTTCTCTATTGTGTTTCAGGTTCGCCATTGGCAGGAATTCCAGCAAAGTTTGGGGGACAGATGACTGGATACCAAGGATGGGTACAGATGATGGCCCAGGGCCATGGCTGATCTCTCATGCTAAATATGGGCCCTCAACTCTGGGTGGCTGACACGAGGTCGGGGCTTAGACTCTGTCAGACACAGCACTAGTGGTCAGGGAAATCTATTAATCAGGGTTGCCTCGTGGTCTGAGTAGATTGATCCTCATGTGAGGTTTCTGGGCAGACTCAACAGGTCCTTCTTCTTTCTATGTGGAAGGCAGAATACTGCGTTGTGGCTCCAGAATTCCCTATCAAGAGATATTGTGGAGCAGTGTGGTGAGGATAGAATAGTAATACAAAGCTATGGTTAAGTTCAGTGAAAAGCAAAAGGCAGTTCCAGTGTGCAGCTGCCGTTTCGAATATCCAGCACCTGAGTAAGGGTGGATGTCAGATGTTTGCTCACACTGGAGTTTGTGTCTGTGATTACCCACAAATGGAAGGGTGGCGTCAAGAGGCCATGGAGGATTTCCCATGCTGGGGCTTGTGAGATGCTCCAAATAGCAAAGTTTCTTTCTACCGGACAGGAGAAGTCTGGTTTGTTTTCTCTGGTTTCTCCATGTGGAAAGTTTTGTAGCAGAGAACCCCACAGGGATGCCTGGAAATCACCCCTCTATTGACCATTGCACCTGAGGAACATGGCAGGTGCATTCTGGTGGCTCTGGGGCAATATATCGAGACCTTGAGTTGACATGGAGTCTGATGAAGATGGGGCACAATGATGGTTTGTTACCAGGAATATCATAGAATGTGCTGGTTGCTAAGGGGCCATTCAGGATCCAAATACCCTAAGGGTATGACACAATTCCAGGAGCATGGCTTCCTTTTTGGGGAGAACATATTCTGTTCTGTGGCTCAGGGACTATATATTTTATCATAAGTTGATATTCCAGAGCAGGCCTCTGATGACAGATACCTGTAAACCTAATCTAGTGTGCCAATGAAGTCCTCGGGGCATGTCAGGTTCAATCTTCTGACTCAGGAGCATTGACTTGGGTGTCTGCCTGTATGGAGGGGATCAGGGTGTCTCAGACTGTGCATTTGTGCCCAGAGCGGACTCCATTATTTGGCTGCGCTCAGGGGCCTTGCAGGTTTCTCCTAATCTAAAGGTATCGGGCAAAAGTGATGGGCACAGTTTCCTTGAGGATCTCATGCACAGTCTTGTGGTGTGGCTTCAGATGCCAGAACCTGGAGGTCATGTGAGCCATGGTTTTAGGAAGGAAGTCTGCAAACACAAACTCAGTTTAGGTTAATGGCAAGGTGATTGCAGGCCCAATGCATAGACCTGGAAGGCAGCTCGTCAGGAACTGTAAATCCGATGACTCAAAGGTGATAGCACATGATATGTATCTGGATTGTATGTCCAGGATGGCCTCGGAATGCAGGTGTGTTCTCATGGGTCTATGGCAGATTTTTCCACTCAAGGATCCTGGTGGCTACCAAGAGTTTGGTGACTATCTCGGGGAAGGGAAGAGTGCTGTTTTCCATCTTAAGGGTCCCCCAAAATAGGGATTCCAGAGATGGGCTCTGTGTCTGGGCCCCTGTAAAATCCCACCAGGGTTAGGATTTGGGCCTAGGTGTGTACTAGGCCTGCAATTCGGGGTCCCAGAGATGCAATTGAGAGCGTTTGGTTGAAAGCATGCTCAGGCTGAGGTCACAATGCCTGCTTGTGCCCGGGGAAGCCATCATGAGTGCACATGGTCTCCTTGGCCATGGAGCTGCCTTCCACTTTGAGGGTTGAGCAACTATCCCAACTGTCAGAATACCTTCCATGGGGAAGGAGGAGTTCTCTATTGTGCTACAGGTTTCCCCAATGGCAAGGATTTCAGCAAAGGTGTGGGTACAGATGCCTGAATACCAAGAATAGAAGAGAAGACAGACTTGGGCCATAGCTGGTCTCACATGCTGTATATGGGCCCTGATCTCTCAGTGGCTGACACTAGGTCCTGGCTCCGGCTATGTCAGACACAGCACTAGTGCCCAGGGCAGCCTATGAATCAGGGTTCCGTCTAGCACCGAGAAGATTGACCATCATATGGAGTTTCTGGGCAGACTCTCCAGGCCCTTTTTCTTTCTATGGGGAAGGCAGAATATTGTGTTGTAGCTCCAGAATTCCCTCACAATAGGGCTTGTGGACCAGTAGGCTGAGGATGGAATTGTAAACCCAAGCTATGGCTTAATTCAGTCAAACTAAAGGCAGTTCCAGTGTGCAGCGATCGAATTGAAATCCAGCAACTGAGTAAGGGCGGATGTCAGATGTTTGCTCATGCTGGAGTTTGTGTCTATGATGACTGACAAATGGAGTGGTGGCTTCAAGAGGAAATGGAGGATTTCCCACGCTGGGAATTGTGAGATGCTCCAAACAGAAGGTTTCCTTCTACCGGACAGGGGCATTCTGTTTTTTTGTCTCAAGTGTCCCCGCCAATTGCAAAGTTTGTGTAGCAGAGCACCCCCGTATGGTTGCCTGGAAACCACACCTCCACTGACCATTGCAGCTTAGGAACATGGCAAATTCATTCTGGTGGCTCTGGGGCGAAGTACTAAGGGCTTATTTCTACATGGAATGTCATGAATATGGGTAACAATGCTGTTTTGTTACCTGGGAATACTTAGCCTGTCATCTGTACACATCCTTGGTATTAAGGCAACTTTCCACAGACCTTTCCTGTAACCCTGCCAATGGGGGAACCTGAAGCACAATAGAGAACTCCTCTTTCCATTGCAGGAAGCCTGGCTGTTGCAATGGGTGTCCAACCCTCAAAGTGGGATCCAGCTATATGGCCAATGAGACTACGCCCTCTCATGAGGGCCCCCCTGGGCACAAAGAGGCATGATGACCCTCAGCCTGAGCATGCTTTCAAACAAGCCCTCTCTGTTACACCATTAGGATCCTGCATTGCAGGCCTGGAATGCCCCTAGGCCCAAATCCTAACACTTGGTGGGATATCCGGGCACCCAGACCCAGAGCCCGTCTCTGGAATCCCTGTTTTGGCATAAGCCTAAGTTGGAAAACAGCATTCTTCCCTGTTTTGGAGCACCCCTAAGATGGAAAAGAGCACTCTTTTCTTCTCTGAAAAACCACCAATCTATGGAGATCCACCAGGATCCTTAGAGAGGAAAAGTCTCCCATTGAACCATGAGACCACGTCTACATTCAGAGCCCATCCTGGACACACAATCCAGATAGAAAAGCCTGTGCTACCAGCTTTCAGTCACCCTAATTACAGTTCCTGACGTGATGCCTTCTAGGTCTATGCATTGGACCTGCCATCACCTTGCCACTATCCCTGACCCAAATTTGTGTTTGCAGACTTCCCTCCCAAAACCATGGCTCTCATATCCTCAAGGAGGTGGTCTCTGGAGCCTTACCACAGGACTGGGCCTGCCATCCCCAAGGAAACTGTGCCCATCACAGTTCCCCAAAGCCTCCAAGTTAGGAGAAACCTGCAAGGCCCCTGAGCCCACCCCAATAGTGGAAGTGGCTCTGGATGCAAATGCACAGTCTGAAACACCCTGATCACCTACATCCAGTCAGACAACCATATCAATGGTCCTTAGTAAGAAAATTGAACCTGATGGGCACCAAGGACATCATTGGATCTCTAGATTAGGTTGCCAGCATCAATCCTCAGAGGCCTGTTCTTGAATACCAAGTCAGGATACAACATATGTACCCTGAGCCACAAAACAGAACATCTCCTCTCGCAAGATGGAAACTGTGCACATCGACCTGTGCCAAACCCTCAGCGTGGCCCATAGTGACCAATACATTCTAAGACCTCCCTTGTAACAAACCAGTTTTGGGACACATCTGTAAGAGATTCCAAGTCAACTCAAGGCCTTGGTACTTGGCACCAGAACCACCAAAACGAACCTGTCATGTTCCTCAGCTGCAATGGTCATTGGACGTGTGCTTTCCAGTCATCCATGCGGGAGGGCTCTGCTACGCAAACTTCCACTTGAGGGACCCTGGAGGAAAAAAAAACAGACTCCTCCTGTCCATTAGAAGGAAACCTTGTTGTTTGGAGCATCTCACAATCTTAAGCGTGGGTAATCCTCCATTGCCTCCTGAAGCCACCCCTCCATTAGTCGTCATTCTAGACACAAACTCCAGTGTGAGCAAATATCTGACATCTGCCCTTACTCAGGTGCTGGATATCTCGTATAAGCTTCTGCACATTGAAACTGACTTCCGCTTGGCACTCAATTTAAGCATAGCTGGTGTTTACAATTGCATTCTCACCCTATTTGTCCCCAAACCCTCTTGATAGGGAATTCTGGATCCATAAGGCAGCATTCTGCCTGCCCCACAGAAAGAAGTGCTTCGTGAGTCTGGCCAGAAACCCTACATGAGGATCAATTTACTCGGCCCTGGAGAGAACCCCAATATATAGACTTCTCTGGCCACTAGTGCTGTGTCTGACACAGCCTGAGCCCAGACCTCGTGTCAGCCACCCAGAGAGCGGGGCCCATATCCAGCATGTGAGAACGGCCATGGCCCAAATCTGTCATCTCTATGCATCCTTGGTATTCAGGCATCTGTCCCCAGACCTTTGCTGTAATCCCTGCCTATGGGGGAACATGAAGCAAAATAGATATTTCCTCCTTCCCCATGGCTGGAAACCTGGCCATTGGAATGTGTGTCCATCCCTCAGTGTGGGAGCCAGAAAATGGACAATGGGACCACGCCCACTCCTGAGGGCCACCCTGGGCACAAACAGGCATTGTAATGCTCAGCCTGAGCATGTTTCCAAACAAGCCCTCTCAGTTGCACCACCAAGATCCTGCATTGCAGGCCTGGTCTGCCCATAAGCCCAAATCCCAACCCTTGGTGGGATTTTCCAGGCGCCTAGACCCAGAGCCCATCTCTGGAATCTCTGTTTTGGGGCACACCTAAGATCGAAAATAGCAGTCTTCCCATACCAAAAAGTCATCAAAATATTGGGAGCCGCCTGTATCCTTAGAGGAAAAATCTCCCATGGACCCATGAGGCCACAGCTACATTCTGACGTCACCCTAGACACACAATCCAGATATAAAAGCCTGTGCTTCCGCCTTCGGGTCATTCCAGTTACTGTTCCTGACGAGTAGCCTTCCAGGTCTACACATTGCCCTGCGATAACCTAGCCACTAAACCTAACCCAAGTTTGTGTTTGCAGACTTCCCTCCCAGAACCATGGCTCACATGCCCTCCAGGGTGGAGTCTCTGGAGCCACACCACAGGACTGTGCTTGCCATCCCCATGGAAATTGTGCATGTCAGTTAACCAAACCCTCCAGAGTTGGTTGAAACATTCAAGGCCCCTGTGGCCACCCCAATATTGGAGGTTACTCTGGACATAAGTGCACAGTCTGAAACTCCCTGATCACCTACATTCTGGCAGACACCCAAGTCAACTGTCCTAAGTCTGAAGATTGAACCTCTCATGCCCCTGGGACTCATTGGAACCCTAGATTAGGTTGTCGGGCATCTGTCTTCAGAGGCCTGTTCTTGAATAGGAACTTATGATACGGCATGTGGTCCCTGAGCCACAAAACACTACATCTCCTGTCCCCAGAAGGTAACCGTGCTCTTCGACCTGTGTTAAACCCTCAGGGTAGGAGAATCCTGCAGGCACCTTAGCCACCAACACATTCTAAGATCTACCTGGTAAAAAAAAAACCAGCATTGTAACCCATCTTCAAGAGATTCCATGTCAACTCAAGACCTTGGTGCTTCGCCCCAGAAGCACCGTAAAGAACCTGCATGTTCCTCAGCTGCATTGGTCAATGGAGGTGTGCTTTCCAGGCATCCATGTGGAAGGGCTCTGCTACCCATACTTTTCACATGGGGGGCCCTGCAGAAAACATACCAGACTCTAACTGTCCAGTAGAAAAAACAACCTTGCTGTTTGGAGCATCTCACATGCATCAGCCTCTTGATGCCACTCCTCCATTCGGTCATCAGAGACACAAACTCCAGTGTGCGTAAACATCTGAAATCCACCTTTACTCAGGTGCTGGATATTTCATTTGTTGGCCACGATAGATACAAACTCTATCATGAGCAGACATCTGACCCTCGCCTGTACTCAGATGCTGGAGATCTCGAAAAAAACCACTGCACATTGGAACGGCCATGTTCTCGGCACTGAGATTAAGCATAGATTGTGTTTTCTGCCTTCTGTTCTCACACTCCTCGCCTTCAAGTCACCCATATTGGGAATTTGGGAGCCACAATGCAGCCTTCTGCCTGCCCAACAGAAAAAAGAGGTGCCCTATGGGTCTGCGTGAAACTCCATATAAGGTTCCACCAGCACAGCCCTCTATAGCACCACAATATCATAGGCCACCTTGTGAACTAATGCTTTGTCTGACACAGCTCAAGCCCCAACCTCCTGGTAGCCACCTAGATAGCGGGACCCATATCTGGCAGGTGTGACCTGCCTTGACCTGAGTCCTTCATCTCAAACCAACCTGGTTATTCACGTACCAGTCCCAGAACATAGCTCAAATTACTGTGCATGGGGGAATCTGAAGCACAAAAGAGTACTCCTCCTTCCTCATAGAAGGAAAATTAAATGTTGATATGGTGGTCCAACCCTCATATTGGGATCCAGGTGCATGGAACAAGAGCCAATGCCCACTCAGGATGGGCATCTGGGCACAAACAGGCATTGTGACCCTTATCCTGAGACCCATTTCCAACAAGTCTCCATGGGATCTGAACCAAAGCCCCACAGAGCCAGGCAGTCAAGCCTCTAGGCCCAAATACTAAGCCTTTGTAGGGTTATCCAGGCACAGGGACCTATAACCCATCTCTGGAATCCCTGTGTTGACGGGAACCGTGAAACAGTAAACCACGCTCTCTCCTTCGCAGTGAGACACCAAACTCTTGGGTGCTGGGCAGAATCCCCAGAGAGGTAGAATATTCCATGGACACATGAGGACACCCCACCATTCCAAGGCCATCCTAGACACAATCCAGACAGAAAAGCCTTTGCTCCTGCCTCCCAGCCACACGAATTTCAAATCCTGAGGAGCTGCCCTCAGCGTCTGCAGATCGGGGCTGCCATCACCTCCCTCCTAATTGATACACAATTTTGTGTCTGAAGACTTTGGTCCCAGAGCCCTTAACCACATTCCCTGCAGGATGGGGCTGACAGAACCACACTACATCACTGGGCCTGATCTCTGGATGAAATTCTGCCGTCTCAGTTGCACAAACCCTCCAGATTAGGAAAAGCCTGCAAGGCCCCTGAGCCCACCCCAATTTCATAGGCCACTCTGGAAAAAATGCACAGTCTGACACAGCCTGAGCATCTACCTCCAGGAAGACTCACAGGTCAAAGTCCCTAAGTCCGAAGGTTGAGGATGACATGCCCCTACAACCTCATAAGAACACTAGCCTAGATATTCAGGCCTCTGTGCCCAGAGGCCTGGTCTTGAAATCCAACATATGATCCGACATGTGGTCCCTGAGCCATACAAGAGAACCCCTCCTGTCCCGAGAAGGGAACCTGGCTCCTGGGAACTGGGTCTAACCCTCAGGTAGGAGAATCCTGCATGGCCACAGATCCACAACCACATTCTTTTTTTTATATAGATTTTATTTATTTATTTGACAGAGAGAGATCACAAGGAGGCATAGAGGAAGGCAGAGAGAGAGAGAGGAAGAAGCAGGCTCCCTGCTGAGCAGAGAGCCCGATGCGGGACTCAATCCCAGAACCCTGAGATCATGACCTGAGCTGAAGGCAGCGGCTTAGCCCATTGAGCCACCCAGGCACCCTCACCACCACATTCTAAGGTCTCCCTGGACACCAAGCAGCATTGTGACTCATTAGACTGAGAACATCCGTCAACTTAGATCACTTGGAAATTTGAACAAAAACCAGCAGATCAAGCCTGCAATGTTCCTCAGCTGCAATGGTCATGCAAGGAAGACTTCCCAGGCCCCCATTCAGAGACCTCTGCTGTCGAATCTTTCTATATGGGGGACCCTGGAGCCTTGTAAGTGGACTTCCTCTGTCCCACAGTAGGACACCTTGCTGTTTGGAGCAGCTCACAAGGTCCTGCTTGGGAAAATCTCCAAGAATTCTTGAGGCCACCCCACAATTCGTTGACCATCAAGGATGCAAACCCAGCGTGAGCAGACATCTGACCCTCGCCCATACTCAGGTGCTGGAAATCTCGAAACAACCACTGCACAATGGAATGGTCCTGTGGTCGGCACTGAGCTTATCCCTGGCTTGTGTTTTCAGACTTCTGTCTTCACACTCCTCGCCTACAAGCCCTCCATATTGGGAATTCTGAAGCCACAGTGCAGCTTTCTGCCTGCCCACCACAAAGAAGAAGTGCCCTATGGGTCTTCGCAGAAACCCACATGAGGATCCTCCTGCACGGCCCTCAATGGCACCCCAATATAATAGACCGACCTCTGCATAAATTGTCTGTCTGACACCGCCTGATCACCGACCTCCTGTCAGCCACCCAGATAGTGGGCCCCATATCCTCCAGGTGGGTCCAACCTTGGCCCGAGGCCATCATCTTGAAGCAACCTGGATATTCAGGTACCTGTCCCAACTTAGCTCAAATTCCTGCCCATAGGGGACTCGGAAGCACAAAAGAGTGCTCCTCCTTCCCCATGGCCAGAAAACTGAATGTTGAGATGGCTGTACAACCCTGAGTGGGAACCAGGTGCATGGTCCATGTGACCACGCCTACACAGGATGGGCAGCTGGGCACAAACAGGCATTGTGACCCTCAGAATGAGACCCCTTTCCAAAGATCCCCCTTGGGATCTGGACCAGGAACCCAAATCGAAGCTTTGGTTAAGTTTTCCCAGTGTCTGGACCCAGAAACCATCTCTGGAATCCCTGTTTGGACAAGATCCCAGAGATGGAATACAGTCTTTTCCTCTTCCCCAGTAAGAAATCAAACTCTTGGGTGCCAAGCAGAATCACCAGAGTGGAAGAATATCCCATGGACACATGAGGTCACCCCTCCATTTAGTGGCCATCCTAGACACAAAATCCAGACAGAAAAGCCTGTGCTCCTCCCTCCCAGCCACCTGAATTTCAAATCCCGAGGAGCTTCCCTCAGGGTCTTCATATTCGGACTGCCAACACCTCACTCCTATCTCTTATCCGAGGTTGTGTCTAAAGTCTTTGGTCCCAAAGTCCTGACACACATGACCTCCAGGATGGGGCCTCGAGAAACACATGACATCACTGGCCCTGCTCTCCTGAGGAAACCCTGCCCATCTCAGTTTCCCAAAATGTCCAGATTAGGAGAAAACTGCAAGGCCCCTGACTGCACCCCAATTTCATAGGCCACTCTGGAAAAAGTGCACAGCCTGACACAGCCTCAGCACCTACCTCCAGGATGACATGCAGGCCAATGGCACTTAGTCCGAAGATTGAAACTTCCATGGCCCTAAAACCTCATCAGAACCCTAGCTTATGTTTTGAGGTCTCTCTCCCTAGAGGGCTGTTCTGGAAATTCAAGCATATGGTCCAACCTGTGGTCCGTGAGCCATACAAGAGCACACCTCCTGTCCCAAGAAGGAAACCTGGCTCCTGGGTACTGGGTCTAATCCTAAGGATAGAGAATCCTCAATGGTCAGAGAGCCGCCACCACATTCTAAGGTCTCCCTGGAAATCAAGCAGCATTGGAACCTGTTAGACTGAGAACTTCCATCAACGCAAATCACTTGGAACTTGGAATCAGTGTCATTGGTTCAAGCTTACCCTGTTCCTCAGCTGCAATGGTAACAAGAGATTGGCTTCCCAGGCCTCCATTCAGAGAGCATTACTATCGAATCTTCCATATGGGGGACCCTGGAGCCCTGTAAGAAGACTTCTGCTGTCCCTTAGTAGGACACCTTGATGTTTGGAGCAGCTCACAAGCTCCAGCTTGGAAAAACCTCCAAGAATTCTTGAGGCCTCCCCACCATTTGTTGGCCATCATGGATACAAACTCCAGCGTGAGCAGACATCTTCCCCTCGCCCAGGTGCTGGAGATCTCGAAACAACTGCTGTACATTGGAATAGAAATGTGCTCGGCACTGAGCGTAACTGTAGCTTATGTTTTCATACTTCTGTCCTCACACTCCTCGCCTGCAAACCCTCCAACTTGGATATTCTGGAGCCGTAATGCAGCCATCTGCCTGCTCACCAGATAGAAGAAGTGAAGAAAGGGTCTGTGCAAAAATCCCCCATGAGGATCCAGTTGCACAGCTCTCAAAAGCACCCCAATATCATAGGCCGAACTCTCCACGAATGTTCTGTCTGACACAGCTCGAGCCCGAGCTCCTGACAGCCACCCAGAAAGCAGGCCTCATTTTCTGCAGGTGGGTCCTGCCTTGGCCCGAGGACCTCATCTCAAAGTGAACTGGGTATTCAGGCACCTGTCCCAGAACTTAGCTCAAATTCCTGCCCATGGGGGAACCTGAAGCATAAAAAAGTACACCTCCTTCCCCATGGCAGGAAAACTGAATGTTGAGATGGCAGTCCAACCCTCAGAGTGGGAGCCAAGTGCATAGCCCATGAGGTCACACGTACTCAGCATGGGCATCTGGGCAAAAACAGGCATTGTGACCCTCAGAATGATACCCATTTCCAACAAGAACACTCGGGAGCTGTACCAGGAAAACATAGAGCAGGACCCTAGGCCCAAATCCTAAGCCTTGTTGCGGTGATCCAGGCTCCAGAACCCAGGACCCATCTCTGGAATGGCTGTTTGGACGGGATCCCTGACTCATAAAACTGCGCTCCTCCCATCCCCCGGAAATACACCAAACTCTTGGGTGCCGAGCAGAATTCCCAGAGAGGTAGAATCTCACATGGACCCATGAGGCCACCCCTCCATTTCGTGGCCATCATAGACAAACAAGTCAGACAGAAAAGACTGTGCTCCTGCCTCACAGCCGTCCGAATTTCATATCTGGAGATGCTTCGCTCAGGGTCTGCAGATTGGGTCTGCCATCACCTCGAGCTTAACTCTTACCCGAGTTTGTGTCTGAAGACTTTGGACCCAGAGTCCTGACCCATATGCCCTCCAGGATGGGGCCTCCAGGAACACACAACAGCACTGGGCCAGCTCTCCCAAGGAATGTCAGCCTGTCTCAGTTTCCCAACCCACCAGATTAAGAGAAAATTGCAAGGCCCCTAATACCACCCCAATTCCATAGGAAGCTCCAGAAAAAATGCATAGTCTGACACAGCCTCAGAATATACCTCCAGGAAGACACCCAGGTCAATGGGAAGGGATGAAATGGCCTAACCCATGGCAGGTTCGATGTGCTGGGTGTGAAGCCAACTGTCTCAATGTCTCTCACAAGGTCTGGGCTCAGGCTATGTAAGACAGAGCATAGTGTTTAGGGTAGCCTATGCAATTGGGGTGTTGCCGAGGGCTGAGCAGGTTGATTTTCATTTGGGGTTTCTGAGCAATGCCATAGACAACGTTTTTCTTTGGGGGGCAGGCAGAGTGCTTCGTTCTGGAACCAGAATTCCCAATCATGAGGGCTTTTGGGCCAGGAGTGCTAGGGTAGAGTCTGAAAACAAAACATAGGGTGAGGTGGGGAGCAGGCCCACTCTGCAAAGGCTGAAAGGATATCTCATGCATCTGAAGTCAGGCTGAGGATCAGACATTGGCTGAGGTTGGATTGTGCCCTTGATGGCACCTTCATGAAGCAGGTGCCTCATGAGGCCAACGAAGTTTTCCCACGCTGAGTTTGGAGGTTGCCACAAACCACAAGGTTTCCTTCTGCGAGACAGTCGAGTCCTGTTGAATGGCTCCAGTACATACCATACGGAAGGACTGAAGAGGAGGGTTCAAAGGATGGATCCCTGAACAACATGCCTCGCATTCCCTTTGGCCATTAATGACAAGATATGTTTGTTCTGCTGGCTCTGGGGCAAGCTAACCAGTGGGCTGAGTTGAAATGGCCTCTCCTGAGGATGCGTCATAATGTGTGTTTCTGTCCATGGAGACCTTGGAATGTGATGGTTGTACTGTGGCCCTGCGGAATTCTCCGACCAGAAGGGTTTGATACAGATCCAGTAAGAAAGCACTCCAGTGGAGACGAGAGAGGTTTGGTTTGGAGCCTCAGAAAAACCTAATATGCTGGTATAAGAAACCAGTCCTCTGAGGACAGACACATGAAAACTAAAGCTAAGGTTCATATTAGGGCCTAAGGGCCTGTCCATTTCAATCTTCTGTCTCTGGGGACACTGTCTGAAAGTCTAAGTGGTGATAATGGCAGAGCTGGTGTCAGAGTGGCCCTTTTAGTCCAGGGCAGCCTACACTATCAGGATGGCCTCAGGGGCCTTGGAACTTTTCCCTAAACTGTAGGGTTGTGGTCAATGGATTGGGCACACTTTCCTTGGAGATGGCAGGCACAATCTTTCACTGTGGCTCCAGATGCCCTAGCCTGGAGGGTGTGTGGGTCCAGGCTGTGGGCACATAAGTCTGAAAACAAAAACTCAGCTTATGAGTGGCGCCGAGGTTATGGCAGGCCGGATGTACAGATAAAGAGTGAGCTCCTTGGCTTGTGAATCAAGGGCGAGATTCCTTCAGGCTTTTGTCTCTGGATGCGTCCAGGATAGCCGTGGATTGTAGGGGGTGGCCTCAGTGGCTGTGGACGAGTAACCTCTCTGGGGATTTGTCCCAGCTAACAGGAGTTTGGGGTCATTTTGTGGGAAGGGTGGAGTCCTGTTGTCTGGCTCATGTGTCTCTCCAAGAAAGTGATTCCAGAGCAGAGCCCCAGGAACAGGGGGGAGACTGGAAAACTCAAACACTGGTGAGGATTGGGTGTATAGGGGCTTGGCACGCCCCATATGAGGGCTCTTGGTCAAGGCCCTGACAGGCCTTTCTTTGATATTGGCCTCATGCTGAGGGTCACAGAGTGAATTTCTGCCCAAGGCAGCACTCAAGTTTGGGCGTGGTTTCAGGGGAAATGAAGGTTTCTCCCACCCTGAAGGTGTGACTCCATGCCAAGAGCAAGCCTTACAGCCATGGGGAAGAAGGAGTTCTGATTTGTGCTTCAGATGCCCAACTGTGTGGGGAATTGATATAATATCTCGGTTTAGATATCGGAAAACCAAGGTTAGGAAGAGATAATGTCATAAGACCATGGCGTGTCAGAAGTGCTAGGTGTGTGGCCAGCTGTCTCCTTGCCTGTCTGGACGTCTGGCATCAGGCTTTGAAAGGCAGAGCATTAGTGGCCAGAGCAGCCTATCAAATCTGAGTGCCGTCGAGGCAAGAGCAGGTTTATCCTCATCTGGGTTTCATGGAAAGCCCCACAAGGAAACGTTTTCTACCGGTGGGCAGTAACTGGGCAGGCTTGTGGTTCTGCAATTCCTACTCTGGAGGGATTGTTTGCCAGGAGTGTGAGGAAGGAAGTCTGAAAACACAAGCTAGCGTGAGGTTTGGGACCGAGGGCCGGCAGGCCACTCTGCAGAGGCTGAATCAAGATCTCTTGCATTGCGGTCATGTCTACTATGAGACGTGCTTCAAGCTAGAGTTTTTGACCATGATGGCCTCTCCCTGAAGGATATGGGGGGCTTCATGAGGCCCGGCAGGTTTGCCGTTTTCTCCTACACTGAAGGTTTGACTCACTGCCAGCAGCAAGGTTTCTTGCCAGGGGGAAGGAGGGGTTCTGACTTGTGCATCAGGTTCCCCCCTGTGCAGGGATTGGAGATAAGGTCTAGGTTCCGATGACTGAAAACCCAGGTTGGGAATGGATGGTGGCCTAAGGCAATGGCGGGTACAATGTGCCGGGTGTGCAGCCAGCTGTGTCGGGGTCTGTTGGAAGGTCTGGGCTCAGGCTATTTGCGACAGAGCATCACTGTTTAAGGTAGCCTATGCAATTGGGGTGTTGCCGAGGGCCAAGCAGTTTGATCCTCATTTGTGGTTTCTGGGCAGCGCCATAGACAATGTTTTTCTCCTGGGAGGCAGGCACAGTGCTTCATTGTGGCCCCAGAATTCCCAGTAGGGAGGGTTTGTGGGCCAGGAGTGTGAGGACGGAAGTCTGAAAACACAAGCTAGTGTGAGGATTGGAGCCAAGGGCAGAGCAGGCCCACTCTGCAGAGGCTGAATCAAAATCTCCTGCATCTGAAGTCAGGCTGAGGATCAGACGTTGGCTGAGGCTGGCGTATGTGTCCATGATGGCACCTTCATGAAGTGGGGGCCTCATGAGGCCAAGGAAGTTTTCCCACGCTGAGTTTGGAGCTTGCCCCAAACCCCAAGTTTTCCTTCTGCGGGACATTCGAGTCCTGTTGCATGGCTCCAGGACATACCATATGGAAGGACTGGAGAGCAGGGTTTGAAGGATGGATCCCTGTACAGCATGCCTCGCATTCCCATTGGCTATTAGCGACAAGATATGTTTGATCTGCTGCCTCTGGAACACGCGACCCAGGGGGCTGAGTTGAAATGGCCTCTCCTGAGGATGCGTCATAATGTGCGTTTGGGTCCATGGAGACCATGGAATGTGCTGGTTGTTCAGTGGCCCTGCGGAACTCTCCTACCTGAAGTGTTTGATACATCCCAGTAAGAAAGCTGCCCATGTGGAGTTGAGAGATGTTTGGTTTGGTGCCTCAGAAAAGACCCATGTGCTGGTCTACGAAAACAGTCCTCTGAGAACGGAAACATGGAAACCAAAGCTAAGGTTCAGATTAGGGCCTGGGGGCCTGTCCATTTCAACCTTCTGTCTCTGGGGACACTGTCTGAGAGTCTAAGTGGAGATAGTTGCTCCGCTGGTGTCAGAGAGCCCCTCTTAGTCAAGGGTGGCCTATACTATTGATGGCCTCAGGGACCTTGGAGCTTTTCCCTAACCTGTAGGGTTGTGGTCAATGGATTGGGCACACTTTCCTTGGAGAGGGCAGGCACAATCTTTCGCTGTTTGGTCCAGAGGCCCTAGCCTGGATGTTGTGTGGGTCCAGGCTGTGGGCACAGAAGTCTGAATACACAAACTCAGCTTATGAGTGGCGCCTACGGTATGGCAGGCCGGATGTACAGCCCGAGAGGGAGCACCTGGGCCTCTGAAACAAGGGCGAGTGGGAGGCGTTCCTTCAGGCTTTTGTCTCTGGATGTTGTGTCCGGGATAGCCGTGGATTGGAGCGGTGGCCTCAGGTACTGTGGACGAGTATCCCTCTCTGGGGATTTGTCCCAGCTCCCAAGAGTTTGGGGTCATTTTTTGGGGAGGGTGGAGTCGTGTTGTCTGGCTCATGGGTCTCTCCAAGAAAGGGATTCCAGAGCAGAGCTCCAGGTATGGGCGGGGCGACTGGAAAATTCAAACCGTGGTGAGGATTGGGTGCATAGGGGTTTGGCAAGCCCCATATGTGGGCTCTTGGTCCAGGCCCTGACAGGCCTTTCTTTGACATGGGGCTCATGCTGAGGGTCACAGTGTGAATTTGTGCCCAAGCAGCACTCAAGTTTGGGCGTGGCATCAGGGGCCATGAAGGTTTCTCCCACCCTGAAGGTGTGACTGCATGCCAAGAGCAAGCTTGACAGCCATGGGGAAGGAGGAGTTCTGTTTTGTGCTTGCTATACCCAGCTGTGTGGAGAATTGATATAATGTCTAGGTTCAGATATCTGAAAACCAAGGTTAGGATGAGGTGACGGCATAAGACCATGGGTGTGCAGCCAGCTGTCTCCTTGTCTGTCTGGACGTCTGGCTTCAGGCTGTGTCAAGCAGAGCATGAGTGCCCAGAGCATCCTATCCAGTTCCGGTACCGTCGAGGCCCGAGCAGGTTGATCCTCATCTGGGTTTTCTGGAGAGCCCCACAGGGAAACGTTTTTAATCCATTGGGCAGACACTGGGCTGGGTTTTGGTTCTGGAGTTCCTAGTCCGGAGGGCTTGTTTGCCAGGAGTGTGAGGAAGGAAGTCTGAAAACACAAGGTAGCGTGAGGTTTGGGACCGAGGGCACGGCAGGCCCACTCTGCAGAGGCTGAATCGAGATCTCCTGCACTGAGGTCATGTCAACTATGAGACGTGCCTCAGGCTAGAGTTCTTGTCTAGCATGGCCTCTTCCTGAAGGGTGTGGGGGCTTCATGAGTCCAGAAAGTTTTGCCTACGATGGGATTTGTGAACTGCTCCAAAACTGAAGGTTACCTTCTGCACGACAGTCGAGTCCTTTTGGATGGTTCCAAGAGGCCCCATATGGAAAGACTCGAGAGCAGGTGTCTAAGCATGGATGCCTTGGAACGCCACCTCATATTCCCACTGTTTAGTCAGGACAAATCAGGCTCAATCTGCAGGCTCCTGGGTGAGCTACCTAGAGGGGAGAGTTGAAATGGACTCTCCTGAAGATGAGTTCTACTGTGGCTTTGTGGCCTGGGAGACCTTGGAATTTGGAGGTGGCTCAGGGACTCTTCAGGGTTTTCCAAACTGAGATGTTTGACACAGCTCCAACAAGGAAGCTTCCCATGTGGAGACGAGAGGATTTCTGTTCAGTGCCTCAGGAAAGCCCCATATCCTGTTCTTCGAACCAAAGCCTCTGAGGAGTAACACATTAAACCCAAAACAAGAGTTGAGATTAGGGCCTAAGGGCCTGTCCGGCTCAACCTTCTATCTCTGTTGACATCTGTGTGCATGCCTTCGTGGAGGTAGCTGCTCAGCTTGTGTCCGAATGCCCCTGTGTGTCCAGGGAGGCTCCCAGTAGTGGGATGTTTTCGGGGGCCTTGAGTTTCTCATATTCTGGTGGTGTGTGGCCAAAGGAATGGACACAGTTTCCCAGGAGAGAGCAGGCACGGTCCTGTGGTATGGCTCCAGAGGACCCAGCCTAGAGGCTGTGTTTGCCAGGGCTGTGGGGACTGATGTCTGAAAGAGCAAACTTGGCTCAGGTAGGGGCCAAGGTAATGGCAGGCCTGATCACCAGTCCGTGAAGGGAGATCCTCTGGATATCAAAGGAGGGCAAGTGGGAGGCAGTTGCTCAGGCTTTTGTCTCTGGGTGTTGCGTTCACAGTGTCCGGTCACGGTAGGGGTTGCCTCAGGGTCCGAGGAAGAGCCTTCCTCTCGGGGGATTGTCCAACCTCCCAAGGGTTTGGGTTCATTCTGTGGGAAGTGAAGAGTACTGTTTTCTGCCACAAAGGACCTCCCAGGAGAGGGACTCTAGAGCACAGCAGTGGGTTCCCTCAACTGGAATACACACCATCTAGTTAGTCCTGGGTGACTATGTGCATGGCAAGGACTATATGCAGGATCTTCGTCCCGAACCTGACAGGCCTTTCTTTGTCATGGGGCTCATGCTAGGGTCACAGTGTGAATTTGTGCCCAAGCAGCACTCATGTTTGGGCGTGGCATCAGGGGACATGAAGGGTTCCCCACGTGAAGGTGTGACTCCATGCGAAGAACAAGCATTACAGCATTGTGGAAGGCAGAGTTCTGATTGTGATTCCGATACTCAAACTCAACTTTGGGGACATCGGTATGGCAGGCCCAATCTACAAACCATGAGAAGAACTCATGAAGATTTGAATATAGAGTGAGTCTGAGGCGCTTGCTCAGGCATTTGTCTCTGGAATTTGTATCAGCGATCTCCGTGGAATGTCGGGGATGCCTCATGGGCCATGGACGAATCTACCTCTATAATGATTTCGCCCGATTCCCAATTATTTTTCGTCAATCTTTGGGATGGGAAGCATCCTTTCAGTTATGTTACCTCAGGTGTCCCACGAAAAGAGGAATTCCAAAGCAAAGCCGTGGGGAAGACTGAAGGGACCACCTGAACTATGGTTAAAAATTGGGGCCTAGGGGCATGGCAATCCCAATATGCTATCTCTTCATCCAGCCACTGAGAGGCCTTACTTGAGGACTTTGGTAAGGCTGAGGGTCACAATGTGTGTTTGTGACCAATGTAGCCTGCGAGCATGGAGGGGCCTCATGGGCAACACTGGATTCAACTACACTGAACGTTGGACAACATGCCAACCACAAGGTTTCTTGCCATGGGGAAGGAGTTCTGATTTCTGCATCAGGATCAACCCTGGGCAGTGATTGGAGATAAGGTCTAGAATCTAAAGCCTGAAAACCGAGGTGGGGAAGAGATGACAACCTAAGGCCATGGCGGCTCGATGTGCTCAGTGTGCGGCAAGATGTCTGGTTGGGGCCAGGAAGTCCAGGCTCAGGCTGTGTCAGAAAGGGCATTAGTGCCCTGGTCAGCCTATGTATTTGGGGAACAGCCAAGGTAGGTGCAGGTTGATCCTCACTTGGGGTTACTGGGTAGCCCCAGAGGGCAATGTTTTTCTTCTGGAGGGCAGGCAGAGTGCTGCATTGTAGTTCTGGATTGCCAAACTGGAGGGCTTGTGGGCCAGTAGTCTGAGGACAGAAGTCTGAGAACACAAGCTCGGCTTAGGTTTCTGGTTGAGGACATGGCAGGCAGAATCTACAGACCGGAATCGAGATCTCGTGCATCTGAAGTCAGGGCGAGGATCAGACAATTGCTCAGGTTGGAGTTTCTGTCCCTGATGGCTCCTTCATGAAGGGGGAGAATCACAAGGCCATGGGGGTTGTCCCACGATGGGATTTGTGAGAAGCTCCAAACTGCAAAGTGTCTTCTGCAGGACAATTGAGACCTGTTGTTTGGCTCCAGGCCAATGATTCTGAGCAGGGTTCTAAGGATGGATCGCTGGTTAGCCCACCTCGCATTCCAATTGTCTCCTAGAAACAAGACAGGTTAGATCTGCTGGATCTGGGGGAGCAACCGAGGAGGCTGAGTTGAAATGGACTCTCCTGGGGTTGGGTCCTAGCGTGCTTTTGTGTGTATCGAGACCTTGGAATGAAGCAGTGGCACTGGGGCCCTAAAGGGTTCTCCTAAACAGAGGCTTTGACACAGCTCCAACGTGCAAGTTTCCCATGTGTAGATGAGATGTTTTCTGATGGGTGAGTCAAGAAACAGGTATATGCTGCTTTTGAAATCCAGGCCTCTGAGGAGAGATGCCTGGAAACCAAAGCAATGGATCTGATTAGTGCCTAGGGGCCTGTTCTTTCCTTTTTACCTCTGGGGACATCTGTCTATGGGTCTGAGTGCAGGTAGGTGCTCAGTTGGGCTCAGATTGCCCCTGTTGTTCCTGGGCAGCCACCACTATTGAGATGGATCAGGGACTTTGGAGGTTTATCCTATTAGAAGGGTTGTGGACATTGGAATGGGCACACACAATTCCCTTGGAGAGGGCAAGTACAGTCCTCAGGTTTGGCTCCAGGGGCCTGTAGGTTGTGTAGGCCAGGGCTGTTTGGACAGTTGTCTGAAAACACAAACTCGGCTTATGTTTCGGGTCATAGGTATGGCAGGACTGATCTCCAGGCCATGAGGAGAACTCTTCGGGATTTGAAAGAAGGGCGAGTGTGAGGCTCCTGCTCAAGTTTTTGTCTCTGGATATCGTGTCACTCATGGTCGTGGAATTTCTGGGTGACTTCATGGGAATTGGACGAGTCTTACTCTCTGGTGGTTTGGCCCCGTCCAAAGAGTTTGGGGTCATTCTGTGGGCTGGAAGAAGTCCGTTTTTTTTTTTTTATTCTTGTTTTTTTCTTTTTTATCCTCAGGTGTCCCAACAAATGAGGGATTCCAGAGTAGAGCCCTGGGGAGGGGCGACTGGACCATCAGAAATTTGGTTAAAAATTGGGGCCTAGGGACATGTCAAGCCCATTATGACATCTAATGGTCCAGCAACTGAGAGGACTTACTAGAGGACAGGACTCATGCTGAGGGTCACAATGCGTGTGTATGCCCTCGTCGCACTCAAGAATGGGCGGGGCCTCAGGGTGAATGCTGGTTTCTCCTACATTGAACGTTGGCAACGTGCCAACCACAGGGTTCTTGCCATGGGTAAGGAGGAGTTCTGATTTATGCATCACACTCACCCCTGGGAAGTGATTGGAGATAAGGTCTCGGTTCTGAAGCCTGAAAACTGAGGTAGGGAAGAGATGATGACCTAAGGCCATGGCGGGTTTTATGTGCTCAGTGTGCGGTCAGCTTTCTGGGTGTTGGTCAGGAGGTCCGGGCTCAGGTTGTGTTCGACAGTGCATTAGTGCCCAGGTTAGACTATATAATTTGGGTAAAGTCGAGTGCTGTGTAGGTTTACCCTCATTTAAGGTGCCTGGGAGGCTCATGAGGCAATAATTTTTTTTCTAGAGGGCAGGCAGAGTGCTGCATTGTGGGTCCGGAATTGTCAAACTTGAGGGCTTCGGGGCCAGGAGTGTGAGGACGGAAGTCTGAGAAGACAAGCTAGACTTGGGTTTCAGGGCGAGGGCACGGCAGGTACCCCCTGCAGATCGGAACCAATATCTCATGCATCTGAAGTCAGGGCGAGGATCAGACGTTGGCTCAGGTTGGAGTTTCTGAGCATGACGGCTGCTTCATGAAGGGAGCAGAATCTCGAGGCCATTGAGGTTTTCCCACGTTGGGAGTTGTGGGATGCCCCCTTCATGGAATCCTTCTGCGGGACAATTGAGACCTGTTGGACAGCTCCAGGACATCCCATATGGAATGACTCCAGAGCACCGTTCGCCGATGGATGCCTTGGAAGCCCGCCTCGCATTCCAATTGTCTCCTAGCAACAAGACAGTTTAGATCTGATGGCTCTGCGGGAGCAACCAGGGTGGCTGAGTTGAAATGGACTTTCCTGAGGATCGGTCCTAATGTCTTTTTGTGTCCATGAGGGCCTTGGAATGGGGCGGTGGCACCGGGACCCTGAAGTGATCTCCTAAGCTTTGGACATGGCTCCCATGCACAGGTTTCCTTGTGGAGACGAGATGAGTTCTGATGGGTGCCTCAGGAATACCGCTATGCTCGTATTGGAATCAGGCTTTTGAGGACACATTCCTGTAACCCAAAGCAATGGATCCTATTATGGCCTAGGGTCCTGTCTGGTTCAATCTTCTTCTCCGGGTACATCGATCTATGGTATGAGTGGAGGTCGATTATCAGCTGGTGTCAGACACCCCTTGTTTGTTCCAGGCGACCTACACTATTGGGATGGCCTCAGGGACTTTGGAGGTTTCTGCTAATTTGTACGATTTTGGACCATGGAATGGGCAGAATTCCCATGGATTGGTATGCACAGACCTAATGTGTGGCTCCAGGGGCCCAGCCTGGAGGGTGTGTGGCCCAAGACTTTGAGGACAGAAGTCTGAAAACACAAACTCAGCTTAGGTTTGGGGACGTAGGTATGGCAGGCCCGATCTACAAACCATGAGAAGAACTCTTCAGGATATGAAGGAAGTGCGAGTCTGAGGCGCTTGCTCAGGCTTTTGTCTCTGGATTTTGTATCAGCGATGGCCGTGGAATGTCGGGGCGGCCTCATGGGCCATGGACGAATCTTCCTCTCTGAGGATTTGGCCCGATTCCCAATTGCTTTTCGTCAATCTGTGGGATGGGACCTCAGGTGTCCCACCAAAAGAGGAACTCCAAAGACAAGCCGTGGGGAAGACTGAAGGGACAACCCGAACTATGGTTAAAAATTGGGGCCTAGGGGCATGGCAAGCCCAATATGATATCTCTTCATCCAGCCACTGAGTGGCCTTACTTGAGGATTGGGCTTGGCCTGAGGGTCACAATGTGTGTTTGTGACCAATGTGGCCCGCAAGCATGGGCGGGGCCTCATGGGCCACACTGGTTTCAACTACACTGAACGTTGGACACCATGCCAACCACAACGTTTCTTGCCATGGGGAAGGAGTTCTGATTTCTGCATCACCTTCAACCCTGGGCAGTGATTGGAGATAAGGTCTAGGTTCTGAAACCTGAAAACCGAGGGTGGGAAGAGATGACGACCTAAGGCCATGGCGGCTCGATGTGCTCAGTGTGCGGCCAGCTGTCTGGGAGGGGCCAGGGGGTCCAGGCTCAGGCTGTCTCAGAAAGGGCATTAGTGCCCTGGTCAGCCTATGTATTTGGGGTACAGCCAAGGTCGGTGCAGTTTGATCCTCATTTGGGGTTACTGGTTAGCCCCAGCGGACAATGATTTTCTTCTGGAGGGCCGGCAGAGTGCTGCATTGTAGTTCTGGATTGCCAAACTGGAGGGCTTGTGGGCCAGTAGTCTGACGACAAAAGTCTGAGAACACAAGCTAGGCTTAGGTTTCTGGGTGAGGCCATGGCAGGCACAATCTACAGACCTGAATCTAGATCTCGTGCATCTGAAGTCAGGGCGAGGATCAGACGATCGCTCAGGTTGGAGTTTCTGTCCCTGATGGCCCCTTCATGAATGGGGGTGCATCACGAGGCCACGAGGGTTTTCCCACGATGGGAGTTGTGAGAAGCTCCAAACTGCAGAGAGTCTTCTGCAGGACAATTGAGACCTGTTGTTTGGCTCCAGGCCAATGATTCTGAGCAGGGTTCTAAGGATGGATGGCTGGGTAGCCCACCTCGCATTCCAATTGTCTCCTAGCAACAAGACAGGTAGATCTGCTGGATCTGTGGGGAGCAACCGAGGACGCTGAGTTGAAATGGACACCCCTGGGGATGGGTCCTAATGTGCTTTTGTGTCTATGGAGACCTTGGAATGAAGCGGAGGCACTGGGGCCCTAAAGGGTTCTCCTTAACAGAGGCTTTGACACAGCCCCAACGTGCAAGTTTCCCATGTGTAGATGAGATGTTTTCTGATGGGTGAGTCAAGAAACAGCTATATGCTGCTTTTGAAATCCAGGCCTCTGAGGAGAGATGCCTGGAAACCAAAGCAATGGATCTGATTAGTGCCTAGGGGCCTGTTCTTTCCTTTTTACCTCTGGGGACATCTGTCTATGGGTCTGAGTGCAGGTAGATGCTCAGTTGGGCTCAGATTGCCCCTGTTTTTCCTGGGAAGTCACCACTATTGAGATGGATCAGGGACTTTCGAGGTTTATCCTATTAGAAGGGTTGTGGCCATTGGAATGGGCACACACAATTCCCTTGGAGAGGGCAAGTACAGTCCTCAGGTTTGGCTCCAGGGGCCTGAGCCTGTAGGTTGTGTAGGCCTGGGCTGTTTGGACAGTTGTCTGAAAACACACACCCTCCAGGCTAGGGCCCCTGGAACCACACCTCAGGATTGTTCCTTCCCTCTCAAAGGGAATTCTTCATATTCCATTGGCCACAACCATATAAATCAGGAGAAATCTCCAATGTCCCTGGGACCATACCAATATTGTAGGCCGCTTGGAACAAACAGGGGTGATCTGACACTAGCTGAGCAACTAGCTCCACACCAACTCGGAGACAGATGTCCCCAGAGAAGAACATTGAACTGGACAGGCCCCTAGGCCCTAATCAGATCCATTGCTTTGGTTTCCAGGCATCTCTTCTCAGAGGCCTGGTTTCCAATACCAGCCTATGGGGTTTCCAGATGCCCCTTCAGAGCAAGTCTTGTCTGCACATTGGAAACTTGCTCGTGGAGCTATGTCAGAACCTCAGAGGCCTGGTTTTCAATACCACCATATGGGGGTTTCCTGAGTCATCAGTCAGAACAAATGTCTTCTCCACATGGGAAACGTGCTCTTTCAAGCTGTGTCATAACCTCCGGCTAGGAAAATCCTTCAGGGCCCCGGTGCCACCACCTCATTCCAAGGTCTCCATGGACACAATCCCACATTAGGACCCATCTGCAGGAGAGTCTATTTCAACTCAGTGCCCTTGGGTGCTCCCCTAGAGCCAGCAGATCGAACCTATCTTGTCACTAGGAGACAATTGGAATGTGAGGCGGGCTGGCTAGGCATCCATCTGTAGAAAACTACTCTGAAGTAATTCCATATGGGACGTCCTGGAGCCATCCAACAGGTCACAGCTGTCCTGCAGACGGATTCCTTGCGCTTTGGAGCACCTCACAACTCCCATCATGGGAAAAGCTCTGTGGCCTCGTGGTGCACCGTCCCTTTCATGAAAGAGCCATCTTGGACAGAAACTCCAACCTGAGCCAACGTCTAATCCTCGCCCTGACTTCAGATGCACGAAATCTTGATTCAACTCTGCAGAGTGTGCCTGCCGAAACCCCGCCCCGAAGCAAAACCCAGCTATTGTTCTCAGACTTCGTCCTCACACTCCGAGCCCACCAGCACTCCAGTTAGGGAATTCTGGAGAGACACAATGCAGCACTCTGACTGCCCTCCAGAAGAGAAACGTTGTCCTATGGGGCTAACCAGAAACACCAAATGAGGATCAACCTGCATGCCACTTGACTCTACCCCAATTATACAGTTTCGCTTCGGCGTTAATGCCCTGTCTTGCACAGCCTGAGGTCTAAATTTTCAACCGACTCCCAGACAGCTGGCTGTACACTGAGCACATCAGACCCGCCATGGCTTTAGGTCATCATCTCTTCCCAACCTTGGTTTTCAGGCTTCAGAACCTAGACCTTATCTATACTCACTACCCAGGGGTGAACGTGATGCAGAAATGAAACTCCTTCTTCCTCAAGGCAAGAAACCTTGTGGTTGGCATGTTTTCCAACGTTCAGTGTAGGAGAATCCAGTGTAGCCCATGAGTCCCCGCCCATGCTTGAGAACCGCAATGGGCACAAACACATTGGGACCCTCAGTGTGAGCCCTGTCCTCAAGTAAAGCCTCTCAGGGTCTGGACCAAGAACCCGCATTGCCATCCCTAGTCCCCCAATATTAATGAGAGGTTGAGAGGTCTAGTCACCCCTATTCAGGTCTCTGCTCTGGAACCCATAAGGAAAAAAATATCGAAGGGTCTCCTCCATCCCCTGAATGAGCCCCAAAACTTGGGATCTGACCAAATCTTAAAAGAGAAAGAATCATCCATGGCCAAAGAGGCCATCCCGTCATTCCATGGCCACCATTGACACAAAATCTAGAGACAAAAGCCTGGAGATATGCCTCACACTTGCCCTTTGTTCATAGCCTGAAAAATTCTCCTCACAGGCCTGTCATACCTACGTCCCCAAAGCTAAGCTGAGCAGGGTTTTCAGATTTCTGTCCCCACTGTCCTGGCCCACACACCCTCCAGGCTGGGGCCCCTGGAGCCATGCCTCAGGACTGTGCCTGCCTTCTCCAAGCAAATTCTGCCCATTCCATTGGCCACAACCCTAAAGATTAGGAGAACACTCCAACGTCCCTGAGGCCATCCCAATATTGTTGGCCACTCAGGGCAAACAGGGTGATCTGTCCCAAGATGAGCAACTACCTCAACTCAGACCCATAGACAGATAACCCCAGAGAAGAAGATTGAACCGGACAGGCACCTAGGACCTAATCAGATCCATTGCTTTTGATTCCAGGCATCTCTCCTCAGAGGCCTGGTTTCCAATACCAGCATATGTGTTCTTCTGGAGGTACCAGTCTGAACAAATCTCATTTCCACATGGGAAACATGCATTTTGGAGCTGTGTCACAACCTCCAGTTAAGGGAAACCTTCAGGTCCCAGCAGCCAACACCCCATTCCAAGGTCTCCATGGACACAAACCCACATTATGACCCATCCGCAGGCGAGTCCATTTCAACACATCCCCTTTGGTTGCTCCCCAAAAGAAGCAGATCGAACCTGCCTTGTCACTAGGAGACAATAGGAATGTGAGGCGGGCACTCCAGTTATCCATCCTTAGAACCCTGCACTGCCGTGGTTCCGCATGGGACGTCCTGGAGCAATATGACCGGTCTCGACTGTCCTGTAGAAGGAATCCTTGACGATTGGAGCAACATACAATGCCAATAGTGGGAAAGTCTCCATAGCCCCATGATGCCCCCCACCATCATGAAGGGGCCATCCTGAACAGAAACTTCAACCTGAGCCTACGTCTGATCCTCGCCCTGACTTCAGATGCATGAGATTTAGATTTAGCTCTACAGAGTGTGCCTGCCATGATCTTGACCCAAAACCTAAGCCTAGCTTGTGTTCTCACACTTCCTTCCTCACAATTCTGGCCCACAAGCCTTCCAGTGTGAGAATTCCATCGCCACAATGCAGCAATCTTCCTTCCCTCCAGAAGAAAAACGTTGCCCCTGGGGCTACCCAGAAACGCCAAATGAGGATCAACCTGCATGCCACTCAACTTTACTCCAATTATACAGTCTAAGCTTGGCACTAATGCCCTGTCTGACACAGCCTGAGCCTGGACCTCCTGGATGACACCCAGAAAGGTGGTGTCACACCTAAGGACTGTGCCAGTGCTCTCCAAGGGAACTCTGCCCGTTTCATTTGCCACAACCTTACAGATTAGGAGAAACCTCCAATTCCCAAGACCAGCCCAATAGTGTTGGCCTCCCCCAACAAACATGGGTGATCTGACACAAGCTGAGCAGTGACCTCCATTCTGAATCTTAGACAGAGACACTCAGAGGAGAATATTGAAAAGGACAGGCCCCTAGACCGTAATCAGATCCATTGCTTTGGATTCCAGGCATTGTTCCCCAGATGCTTGGTTTCCAATACCAGGTTGTGGGGGTTTCAGAACAAATCTCGTCTCTACATGGGAAACTTGCTCTTTGGAGCTGCATCAAAACCTCAGGTTAGGAGAATTCTTCAGGGCAACAGAGCCACTGCCCCATTCCAAGGGATCCATGGACACAAATCCACATCGACTGATCCTCATGAGATTCCATTTCAATTCAGCCCCCTCGGTTGTTCCCCCAGTGACAGCAGATCAAATCCTCCTTTTCACTAGGACACAACTGGAATGCAAGTCGGACTGCCCAGGCATCCATCATTAGAACTGTGCTTTGGAGCATTTCTTATGGGACGTCCTTGATACATCCAAAAGGTCGTGACTGTCCCGCTGACGGAATCCTTGTGGTTTGGAGCATCACACACTCACAAAGTTGGAAATCTTCCATGGTTTCCTGATGCCCCCCCACCTTCATGAAGGGGACATCATGTACAGAAACTCCAACCTAAGCCAACATCTGATCCTCGCCCTGACTTCAGATGCACGAGATCTCATTTCAGGTCTGTAGAGTGTGCCTGCCATGTCACTGCTGCGAATTCAAAGCTGAACTTGTGTTCTCAGACTTCTGTCCTAAAACACCTGGCCCACAAGCCCTGAAGTTGGCAATTCTGGAGCCAGAATGCAGCACTCTGCCTGCCCTCCAGAAGAAAATCTTTGCCCTATGGGGCCAACCAGAAACCCCAAATGAGGACCAACCTTCACATCACTCGTCTGTACCCCAATTATACAGTCTAGCCTGGGGACTAATGCCCTGCCTGACACAGCCTGAGCCCAGACCTCATGATGGACACAGACATCTGGCCGCACACTAAGTGCATTGGACCCACCATGGCCTTAGGTTGTCATCTCTTACCAACCTCGGTTTTCAGGCTTCAGAATCTAGACCTTATCTCTACTCACTGCCATGCCGTGTACGTGATGCAGAAATCAGAACTCCTCCTTCCCCATGACCAGAAACCCTGTGGTTGGCATGTTGTCCAACGTGCAGTGTAGGAGAAACCAGCATGGCCCATGAGGCCCCAGACATGCTTGAGGGCTGCGATGGGCACAAACACACATTAGGATCCTAAGCATGATCCCTGGCCTCAAGTAAAGCCTCTCCGGGGATGGACCAAGAGCCCACATATGGAGATTACCATGCCCCTACTCCCCAAGCCTTAACCAGTGCTTGAGAAGTCTAGTCACCCCTACTCAGATCTCTTCTCTAGAATCCCTCCTTGGTGGGACACATGAGGTTAAAAAAAAATAGAGAAAGGACTCCTACCGTCCAAAGAATGACCGCAAACACTTGGAATGGTGCCAAATTCACAGAGAGAAATACTCGTCCATGGCTGATGAGGCCATCCTGACATTCCACGGCCACCATTGACACAAAATCCGGAGACAAAAGCCTGAAAAAGCGCCACACACTCGCCCTTTGTTCAAAGCCTGAAAAATTCTCACGGTCTGTAGATCGGGCCTGCCATACCTATGTCCCCAAACCTAAGCCACGTTTGTGTTTTCAGACTTCTGTCTCCATTGTCCTGGCCCACACACCCTCAAGGCTTGGCCCCATGGAGCCACACCTCAGGACTGTGCCTGCCCTCTCCATGGGAATTCTGCTCATTCCTTTGGCACAACCTGACAGATTAGGAGAAACATCCGAAGTCCCCGAGGCCACCCCAATATTGTAGGATGTCCGGGACAAACAGGGACCATCTGCCACAAGCTGAGCCACTACCTCCAATCAGACCTGTAGATAGATATCCATAGAAAAGAAGATTGAACAGGACAGGCACCTAGGCCCTAAACGGATCCATTTCTTTTGTTTTCACGTATCTCTCCTCAGAGGCCTGGATTCCAATACCAGCACATGGGGGTTTCTGGAGCTACCAATCAGAACAAATCGCATGCCACATGGGAATCATGCTATATGGAACTGTGTCAAAACCTCCAGTTAGGAGAAAATTTCACGTCACTGGAGCCACCGCCCCATTCCAATGTCTCAATGGACACAATCCCACATTATGACCCATCCTCAGGAGAGTCCATTTCAACTCAAACCTGGCGGTTGCTCACCCAGTGCCAGCAGATCAAACCTGCTTTGTCACTAGGAGACAATTGGAATGCGAGTTCGTTGCCCAGGTATCCCGTTGTTAGAACTCTGCTCTGGAGAAATTCCTAATGGGGTGTCCTTGATCCATTCAACAGGTCTCAACTGTCCTGCAGAAGGAATCCTTGTGGTTTGCAGCATCACACACTCGCACCGTGGGAAAACCTCCATGGCCTCGTGATGCCTCCACCTTCAGGTAGAGGACATCATGGACAGAAACTCCCGTCTGATCCTCGCCCTGACTTCAGATGCATGAGATCTCAATTCAGCTCTGCAGAGTGTGCCTGCCTTGCCCTCGCCCCAAAACCTAAGCCAGCTCACGTTCTCAGACTTCCGTCCTCACACTCCTGGCCCACAAGCCTTCCACTTTGGGAATTCTGGAGACAAAATGCAGCACTCTGCCTGCCCTCCAGAAGAGAGACTTTGCCCTAGGGGTCTACCCAGAAACATCAAATGAGGATCAACCTGCAATTCTCTAGACTGTACCCCAATTATACAGTCTAGCCTGGGCACTAATGCCCTGTCTGACACAGCCTGATCCCAGACCTCGTGACCGACACCCAGACACCTGGCCTCACACTGAACACATCGAACATGCCATGGCCTTAGGTCATCATCTCTTCCCAACCTTGGTCTTCAGGCTTCAGAACCTAGACATTATCTCCACTCACAACTAAGTGATATACGTGATGCAGAAATCAGAACTTCACCTTCCCCATGACCAGAAACCTTGTGGTTGGCATGTTGTCCAACGTTCAGTATATGAGAACCCAGCATGGCCCATGAGGCCTCAGACATGCTTGAGGGCTGCGATGGGCACAAACACACATTAGGACCTTAAGCATGAACCCTGGCCTCAAGTAAAGCCTCTCCGGGGCTGGACCAAGAGCCTGCATATGGGACTTGCCATGCCCCTACTCCCCCAATCCTAGCCAGAGCTTGAGAAGTCTAGTCAACCTTATTCAGAGCTCTTTTCTGGAATCCCTCTTTGGTGGGACACATAAGGAAAAAAAAAAAAAAAAACCAAGATAAAGAAAAAAAAAAAAGTAAGGACTCCTACCATCCAAAGAATGACCCCAAACACTTGGAATCTGACCAAATCCACAGAGAGAAATACTCGTCCATGGTCGATGAGGCCAGCCTGACATTCCACGGCCACCATTGACACAAAATCCGGAGACAAAAACCTGAAAAAGCGCCACACACTTGCCCTTTGTTCAGAGCCCCCAAAAATTCTCAAGGTCTGTAGATCGGGCCTGCCATACCTATGTCCCCAAACCTAAGCCTAGTTTGTGTTTTCAGACTTCTGTCTCCATTGTCCTCACCCACACATTCTAAAGGCTGAGCCCCATGGAGCCACACCTCAGGACTGTGCCTGCCCTCTCCAAGGGAATTCTGCTCATTCATTTGGCACAACCTGACAGATTAGGAGAATCATCCAAAATCTCTGAGGCCATCCCAATAGTGTAGGATGTCCTGGACATACAGGGACCCTCTGGCACAAGCTGAGCCACTACCTCCAATCAGAACCTTAGACAGATATCCATAGAAAAGAATATTGAACAAGACAGGCACCTAGGCCCTAATTGGATCCATTGCTTTTGTTTTCAGGCATCTCTCCTCAGAGGCCTGGATTCCAATACCAGCATAAGGGGGTTTCCAGAGCTACCTATCAGAAAAAATCTCGTCTCCACATGGGAATATTGCTCTATGGAGCTGTGTCATAACCTCCAGTTAGGAGAAAACTTCAGGTCACTGGAGCCACTGCCCCATTTGAATATCTCCATGGACACAATCCCAAATTATGACCCATCCTCAGGAGAGTCCATTTCAACTAAACCCCCTCGGTTGCTACCCCAGAGCCAGCAGATTGAACCTGCCTTGTCGCTAGGAGACAATTGAAATGCAAGTTGGGCTCTTCAGGCATCCATCCTTAGAACCCTGCTCTTGCGTCATTCCTTATGGGACATCCTTGAGCCATCCAACAGGTCTCGACTGTCCCACAGGAGTCCTTGTGCATGGACCACCTAACAACTCATATCATGGAAAGCTTCCAAGGTCACATGATGCCCCCAATCTTCATGAAGGCAGATCATGGAAAGAAACTCCAACCTGAGCCAACAGCTGATCTTCGCCTTGACTTCAGATGCACGAGATCTTGATTCAGCTCTTCAGAGTGTACCTACTGTGCCCTCACCCCAAAACCTAAGCGTAGCTAGTGTTCTCCGACTTCCGTCCTCACTCTCCTGGACCACACGCCCTCTATTTTGGGATTTCCGATGACACAGTGCTGCACTCTGCCTGCCCTCTAGAAGAAAAATATTGCCCTATGGGTCTACCCAGAAACCTCAAATGAGGATAAACCTGCACGTCACTCAACTGTACACCAATTATATAGTCTAGCCTGTGCACTAATGCCCTGTCTGACAGAACCTGAGGCCTGAATTCCCAACCGACACCCAGACAGCTTGCAGTACACTGAGAACATCTGAACCGCCATGGCCTTAGGTCGCCATCTCTTTCCAACTTCGGTTTTCAGGCTACAGAATCCTAGACCTTATCTCTACTCACTTCCCATGGGTGAACGTGATGCAGAAATCAGAACTCCTCCTTCCCTCTCGCCAGAATCTTGTGGTTGGCATCTTGTCCAACGTTCAGTGTAGGACCCCTGTAGGGCCTTCAGGGGCAGTAGTAGGGCCCCTGAGGGTAGTGTAGGGTCCCTGAGGCCCTGCCTATGCTTAAGAGCTGCGGTGGGCTTAAACACACATTGGGACCCTCAGTTTGAGCCCTGTCCTCAAGTAAAGCCTCTCAGTGGCTGGACCATGAGCCCACATATGGGGCCTGCCATGCCCCAAGTCACCCAATCTTAACCAGAGGTAGAGACATCTAGTCACTCCTACTCAGGGCTCTGCTCTGGAATCCCTCTTTGGTGGGACATTTGAGGTAAATAAACACAGAAAGGACTCATCCCACTCACAGAATGACCCCAATCACTTGGGATTGGGCGATCCCAAGTGATTGGGGTCCAGAGAGAAAGACTCGTCCATGGCCCATGAGGCCAGCCCGACATTTCACGGCCACTATTGACACAAAATCCAGAGACATAAGCTTCAGCAAGTGTTCACACTCACCCTTAGGTCATAGCCCAAAAAATTCTCCTCATAGTCTGTAGATTGGGCCTGCCATACCTACGTCCCCAAACCTAAGCCGAGTTTGTGTTTTCAGACTTCGATCCTGACATCCCTGTCCCACACACCCTCCAGACTGAGGCCCCTGGAGCCACACCTCAGGACTGTGCCTGCCCTCTCCAAGGAAATTCTTCCCATTCCATTGGCCACAACCCTACAGATAAGGAGAAACCTCCAAAGTCCCAGAGGCCATTCCAATAGTGTAGGCCACCCAGGACAAAGAGGGGCGATCTCTCACAAGCTGAGCAACGACGTCAACTCACCCGTAGACAGATAACCCAAGAGAAGAAGATTAAACTGGACTGGCCCCTAGAATGTAATTGGTTCCATTGCTTTTTTTTCTAAGCATCTCTCCTCAGAGGCCTGTTTTCCAATACCAGCATATGGGGGATTCCAGAGATACCAATCAGAACAAATCTTGTCTTCACATGGGAAACTTATCCTTTGGAGCACTGTAAAAGCCTCCAGTTAGGAGAAACCTTCAGGTAGCCGGAGCAACCGCCCTATTCCAAGGTCTCCATGGACACATACCCGCATTATGACCATTCGGCAGGAGAGTACATTTCAACTCAGCCCCGTCGATTACTCCCCCAGAGGCAGAATATCAAACCTGCCTTGTCGCTAGGAGACAACTGGAATGCAAAGCAGACTCTCTAGGCATCCATCCATGGAATCCTGCTCTGGCGCCGTTCCATATGGGATGTCCTGGAGCCTTCCAACAGGTCTTGAGTGTCCCACAGAAGGAATCCTTGCAGATTGGAGCATCTCACAACTCCTATCGTGGGAAAACCTACATGGCCTCATGAGAGGCTCCCCTTTATAAAGGGGCCATCATGGACAGAAACTCCAACCTGAGCCAACTTCTGATGCATTGCTTTGGTTTCTAGGTATCTCTCCTCAGAGGCCTGGTTTCCAATATCAGAATATGGGGGCTTCCTAAGGAAACAATCAGAACAGATCTCATCTCCACATGGGAAACTTGCTCTTTGGAGCTGTGTCTATACCTCAGGTTAGGAGGATCCTTCAGGGAGCTGGCACCATGGCCCAATCCCAAGGTCTCCAAGGACACAAACTTACATTATGAACCATTCTCAGGAGAGTCCATTTCAAATCAGCCCACTCGGCTGCTCACCCAGAGCCAGCAGATCAAACAATCCTTGTCACTAGGAGACAGTTAGAATGGGAGGCGGGCTGCCCAGGCATCCATCCTTAGAACCTTGCTCTGGAGAACTTCTTTATGGGATGTCTTGAATCCAACCAACCTGTCTTGACTGTCTCGCAGAATGAATCCTTGTGGTTTGAAGCATCACACAATAACACTGTGAGAAAACCTCCATTTCCTCATGATGCCCCACACCTTCATAAATGGGCCATCATGGACAGAAACTCCATCCTAAGCCAAAGTCTGATCCTCGCCCTGAATTCAGAAGCATGAGATCTTGATTCAGCACTTGAGAGTGTGCCTGCTGGGCCCTCGCCTTGAAACCTAAGCCTATCTTGTGTTCTCAGACTTCCGTCCTCAGAATCCTGGCCACACCCCTCCAGTTTGGAAATTCTGGAGACACAATGCAGCACTCTGCCTGGCCTCCAGAAGAAAAATGTTGCCCTATAGGGCTAACCAGAAACGCCAAATGAGTAACAACCTGCATGACACTCGACCATACCCCAATTATACAGTCTAGCCTGTGCACTAAAGCCCTGTCTGACACAGCCTGGGGGCAGTCCTCCAGTCCAACACCAGGACAGCTGGCCGTACACTGAGCATATCATACCCACAATGGCTTTAGGCCATCATCTCTACCCAACCTCAATTTTCACCTTCAGAACCTAGACCTTATCTACACTCACTGCTCAGGAGTGAACGTGATGCAAGAATCAGAACTTCTCCTTCGCCATGGCAAGAAACCTTGTGGTTGGCATGTTGTCCAACGTTCATTGTAGGAGAAAGCAGCATGGACTATAAGTTCCCACCTAACCCTGAAGGCCACAATTTGCACAAACACATATTGTGACCCTCAGCGTGAGCCCTATCCTCATGTGAAGCCTCTTAGTGACTGGAACAACAGCCCACATATGGGGCTTGCCAAGCCCCTAGTCACCCAATCTCAACCAGAGTTCGAGATGTCTAGTCACCCAACTCAGGGCTCTGCTCTGGAATCCCTCTTTGGTGGGACACCTGAGGTAAAAAAAAAAAAATACAGAAAGGACTTTTCCCATCCACAGAATGATCCCAACCCCTTGGGATCAGGCCAAATCACCAGAGAAAGAATTGTCCATGGCCCTTGAGGACACCCCGACATTCCACAGCCACCGTTGACACAAAATCCAGAGACAAAATCCTGAGCAACCACCACATACTCGCCCTTTGTTCATAGCCCGGAAAATTCTCACGTTCTGTAGATCGAGCCTTCATACATACATCCCCAAACCTAAGCTGAGTTTGTGTTTTCAGACTTCTGTCCCCACAGTCCTGGCCCACACACCATCCAAGCTGGGGCCCCTGGAGCCACACCTCAGGACTGTGGCTTCCCTCTCCAGGGGAATTCTGCCATTTCCATTGGCCACAACCTTATAGATTAGGAGAAACCTCCAAACTCCCAGAGGCCATCCGAATAGTTTTGTCTGCCCAGGACAAACAGGGATGATCTTTCACAAGTTAGGAAACTACCTCCACTCAGACCCAGAGACAGATATCCCCATAGAATAAGATTGAACTGGACAGGCACTTAGGCCCTAATCAGATCCATTGCTTTTGTTTCCAGGCATCTCTCCTCAGAGGCCTGGTTTCCAATACCAGCATAGGGGGATTACTGAGGCACTCATCAGAAAAATCTCGTCTCCACATAGGAAATGTACTCTTTGGAGCTCTATAAAAACCTCTGTTTAGGAGAATCTTTCAGGGCCCCGGATCAAGCGCCCCATTCCAAGGTCTCCCTGGACTTAAACCCACATTATGATCTATCCTCGGGAGCGTCCATGTCAACTCAACACCCTTGGTTTCTCCCCCAGGGCCTGCAGATCAAACCTGCCTTGTCGCTAGGAGACAACTAGAATGGGAGGTGGGCTGCCTAGGCATCATTCCTTAGAACCCTACTCTGGAGTCATTCCGTATGGGACATCCTAGAGCCATCCAACAGGTCTCAAGTGTCCCACAGAAGGAATCTTTGCAGTCGGGAGCATCTCAGAACTCCCATTGTGGGAAAATCTACATGGACTCTTGAGACGCTCCACTTTATAAAGTGGCCATCAATGACAGAAACTCCAACCTGAGCAAACGTCTGATATTCGCCCTGACTTCAGGTGCATGAGATCATGATTCAGCTCTGCAGAGTGTGCCTTCTGTGCCCTCACCCCAAAAACTAAGCCTAGCTTGTATTCTCAGACTACAGTCCTCACACCGCTGGCCCAAAAGCCCTACAGTTTGGCAATACTGGGGCCACAATGCAGCACTCTGCCTGCCCTCCCAGAGAAAAAACGTTG
Organism: Mustela nivalis; assembly: GCF_964662115.1. Lineage (NCBI taxonomy): Eukaryota > Metazoa > Chordata > Mammalia > Carnivora > Mustelidae > Mustela > Mustela nivalis. Next base: position 145,145 of record NW_028135621.1, read on the forward strand.
CCTTATGGAACTACCTAGAGACCCGAATGAGGATCAATTGAACGCCACTCGACTGCACCCCAAATATTCAGTCTACCCTGTCTAATGCCTTGTCTGACACAGCATGAGCCCACACCTCCAGACCTACGCTCAACAGCTGGCCGCACACTGAGCTCATTGGACCCAACAGGTCCTTAGGTCTTCATCTCTACACAACCTCGGTTTTCGGGTTTCAGAACCTAGACCTAAACTCCAATCACTGTCCAGGGGTTAACGTGATGCAGAAGTCAAAACTCTTCCTTCGCCATGGCCAGAAACTTTGTGGTTGGCATATTCTCCAACATTCAGTGTCGGAGAATCCAGCGTGGCCCATGAGGCCTTTCCCATGATTGAGGGTCTTGTTGGCACAAATAGGCATTGTGACCCTCAGCATGAGCCCTGTCCTCAAGGAAGGCCTCTCAGTGTCTGAATCAAGAGCCCACATATTGGACTTGCCATGCCCCTAGGCCCCCAAACTAAAACAGAGGTGAGGTTGTCCAGTTATCCCTCCCGAGGACTCTGCTCTGGAATCCCTCCTTTATTGGGACACATGAGGTACAAAAAATAAAATAAAATAAAATAAAAAACAGAAAGGACTCCTCCCATCCAACAGAACATACACAAACTCTTGGGATGGGTCAAATCCTCAGAGAAGGAAAGCCGTCCACAACCCATGAGGCCACGCCAGCATTCCACCCACATTGTTGACACAAATCCAGAGACAAAATCTGAGCAAGCACCTCAAACTCACACTTTTTCATATCCTGAAGTGTTATCACGGTCTGTAGATTGGGCGTGCCATAACTATGTCCCCAATCCTAAGCGGAGTTTGTGTTTTCAGATTTTAGCTCCACAGGCCTGGCCCACACACCCTCAAGGTTGGGCCCCTAGAGCCAAACTCAGAACTTTGCCTGCCCTCTCCAGGGGATTTCTGCTTATTCCATTGGCCACAACCCTATAGATTAGGAGAAACTCCAAAGTCCCGAGGCCATTCAAATATTATAGGTCGCCCAGGACAAACAGGGGCGATCTGACACAATCTGAGCAACTACCTCACCTCAGAGACTTAGACACGTATCCCCAGCAAAGAGATTGAACCAGACAGGCACCTAGGCTCTAATCATATCCATTGCTTTTGTTTCCAGTCATCTCTCCTCAGAGGCCTGTTTTCCAATACCAGCATAAGGGAGATTCCTTAGGCACTCATCAAAACAATTCTCTTCTCTACATAGGAAACATACTCTTTAGAGCTCCATCAAAACCTCCGGTTATGAACATCCCTCAAGGACCCGGATCAGACCCCATTCCAAGGTCTCCATGGACACAAATGCACATTATGACCCATCCTCAACTCACTCATTTCAACACACTCGCCTCGGTTGCTCCCCTAGATCCAGCAGATCGAACTTGCCTTGGCTCTATGAGACACCTGGAATGGGAGGCAAGCTGCCCAGGCATCCATCCTTAGAACCCTGCTCTGGATAACTTCCTTATGGGATGTCCTGGAGCCATCCACCGGTCTCACCTGTCCCACAGAAGGAATCATTGCGGTTTGGAGCATCTCACAATTCAAATCGTGGGAAAACCTCCATGTCCTCGTGACACCCTCTTCTTCATGAAGGGGCCGTCATGGACAGAAACTCCGACCTAAGCCAACGTCTGATCCTAGCTCTGTCTTCAGGTATACGGGATCTCGAATCATCTCTGCAGAGGGTGCCTGCCGTCCCTTCACCCCGAATTCTAAGTCTGGCTCGTGTTCTCAGAATTTTTCCCTCACACTCCTGGCCCACAAGCCTTCCAGTTTGGGAATTCTGGAGCCAATATGTGACACTGTGTCTTCCCTCCAGAAGAAAAACGTTGCCCTCTGGGGCTACCCAGTAACCACAAATGAGTACCATCCTGCACGAAACTCGACTGCACCCCAATGATACAGTCTAGCCTGGGCACTAATTCCCTGTCTGCCACAGCCTGAGCCTGCACCTCCCAACCCACACTCAACAGCTGGCCGAACACTGAGCACATCAGACACACCATGGCCTTAGGGCTTCATCTCTTCCCAACCTCAGTTTTCAGGCTTCAGAACCTAGACCTTAAATCCAATCACAGTCCAGGAGTGAAAGTGTTGCAGAAATTAGAACTCCTTCTTCCCCATGGCCAGTAAATTTGTGGTTGCCATATTGTGCAACGTTCAGTGTAGGAGAAACCAGCATGGTACATTAGGCCACGCCCTGACTTGAGGGGCTCCTTGAGCACAAAAACACATTGTGAAACTCAGTGTGAGACCTATCCTCAAGGAAGGCCTCTCAGTGTCTGGACCAAGAGCCCAAATATGGGGCTTGCCATGTTCTTAGGTCCCAATGTTAAACAGAGGTCTGGTTGTCCAGTCGCCCCTCCCCAGGACTCTGCTCTGGAATGCCTCTTTTGGTGGTCCACCTGAGGTAAAAAAAAAAAAAACCAAAAAACAAAAAAACAGAAAGACCTCCTCCCTTCTGACAGAATGACCCAAAACTCTTGGGATCGGGTCAAATCCCCTGAAAGGGAGCCTCATCGATGGCCCATGAAGACCCCCCGACATTCCATGGCAATCGGTGACACCTTTCCAGAAAAAAAAAAAAAAAAAAGCATGAGCAAGCACCTCACATTCGCCCTTTGTTCATATCCCGAAGAGTTCTCCTCATGGTCTATAGATCGGGCCGGCCATACCTACATCCCCCAACCTAAGTGGAGTTTGTGTTTTCAGACTTTTATTCCAAATAGCCCTGGACCACACACGCTCCACACTTGGGTCCCTGGAGCCACAACTCAGGACTGTGCTTCCCTTTCAAGGGAATTCTTGAAATTCAGGCTGTGTCAGACAGGGCTTTAGTGCACAGGCTAGACTGTATAATTGGGGTATGGTCGAGTGGCATGCAGGTTGTTACTCATTTGGCGTTTCTGGTTAGCCCTATAGGGCAACATTTTTCTTCTGGAGGGCAGGCAGAGTGCTGCATTGTGTCTCCAGAATTGCCAAACTGGAGGGGTGTGGCCAGGATTGTGAGGAAGGAAGTCTGAAAACACAAGCTAGCACGAGTTTTGGGGCCAAGAGCATGGCCGGCCCACTCTGCAGAGGCTGAATCGAGATCTCCTGCAGGTGAGGTCAGGGCGAGTATCAGATGTTGCCTCAAGCTGGAGTTTGTGTCCATGAGGGCCCCTTCCTGAAGGGGGTGGGGGCGTCATGAGGCCAGGGAGATTTCCTTACGCTGGGAGTTGTGAGCTGCTCCAAACTTCCAAGTTTCCTTCTTCAGGACAGTCGAGTACTATTGGATGGTTCCAGGATGCCCCATACAGAAAGACTCGAGAGCAGGGCCGTAAGCATGGATGCCGAGAAACGCCAACTCACCTTCCCATTGCCTGGTCGAGACAAGGCACGCTCAATCTGCGGGCTCTTGGGTGAGCTACCCAGAAGGCTGAGTTTAAATGGACTCTCCTGAGGATGAGTCATAATGTGGGTTGGTGGCCATGGAGACCTTGGAATGTGGCAGTAGCTAAGGGACTCTGCAGGATTCTCCAACCCGAAGGGCTTGACACAACCCCAACAAGGAAGCTTCCCATGTGGAGATGAGAGGTCTTCTGTCTGGTGCCTCAGGACAGCCCCGTATGCTGGTCTTCGAACCCAGGCCTCTGAGGAGTGATACCTGGACACCAAAGCAAGAGTTCATAATAGGGCCTAGGGGCCTGTCTGGTTCAATCTTCTGTCTCTGCGGATATCTGTCTGTGTGTCTGCATGGAGGTAGTAGTTGCTCAGCTTGTGTCATAATGCCCCTATTTGTCCAGTGCGGCTTGCGGTAGTGGGATGTCCTTGGGGACTTTGAGGTTTCTACTATTTTGTAGAGTTGTGGCCAATGGAATGGGCAGTTTCTTAGGAGAGAGCAGGCACAGTACTGTGGTGTGGCTCCAGAGACCCCAGCCTGGAGGCTGTGTGGGACGTGGCTGTGCAGACAGACATCCAAAAACCCTAACTCAGCTCAGGTTTGGGGCCGAGGTTACGGCAGGCCTGATCTACAGTCCATGAGGGGAGTTCCTCTGGATATGAAAGAAGGGTGAGAGGGAGGCAGTCGCTCAGGCTTTTGTCTCTGGATGTTTTGTCCACAATGGCCGTTTAATGTAGGAGTTGCCTCATGGGTCGTAGAAGTCTCCCTCTCTGGTAGTTTGTCCAGCCCCCAAGAGTTTGGGGTCATTCTGTGGGAAGGGAAGTGTCCTCTTTTCTGCTTCATGTGTCCCCCCAGTAGAGGGATTCTAGAGCATAGCAGTGGGTACTGACAACTGGAATACTCGCCCTCTGGTTAAGCCTGGAGGCCTATGGATATGACAAGCCCCATATGCAGGATCTTGGTCCAGCCACTGAAAGGCGTTACTTTAATACTGGACTCACGCTGCAGGTCACAATGCATGTCTGTGCCCTAGGCGGCCCTCAAGCACTGGCGTGGCCTTTCGGACAATGCAGGTTTTCCCACATTGAACGTTGGACAACATGCCAACCACAAGGTTTCTGGCCATGGGGAAGGAAGAATTCTAATTTCTGCATCACGTTCACCCCTGGGAAGTGATTGGAGATAAGGTCTAGGTTCTGAAACCTGAAAACCGAGGTTGTGAATAGATGACGACCTACAGCCATAGCGGGTCCTATGTGTCCAGGTTGGGGCCAGCTGTCTGGGTGTCGTTTGGGATGTCTTGTCTCAGGCTGTGCCAGACAGGGCATTAGTATACAGGGTGGGCTGTATAATTGCTTTACAATCGAGTGGCATGCATTAGAAAATCATTTGGGGTTTCTTATTAGCAGCATAGGGCAAAGATTTTCTTCTGGAGGGCAGGCAGCATGCTGCATTGTGGCTTCGGAATTCCCAAACTGGAGGGCTTATGGGCCAGGAGAGTGAGGACGGAAGTCTGAGAACACAAGCTAGGCTTAGGTTTCGGGGCAAGGACATGGCAGGCACACTCTGCAGAGCTGAATTGAGATCTCATGCGTCTGAAGTCAGGTCGAGGTTCAGACTTTGGCTCAGGTTTGAGTTTCTGTCCATGTTGGCCCCTTCAGGAAGGGGGGGGCATTATGAGGCCATGGTGGTTTTCCCACTATTGGAGTTGTGAGATGCTCCAAACCGCAAGGATTCCTTCTGTGGGACAATTAAGATTTGTTGGATGGCTCCAGGACGTCTTATAAGGTATTTTTCCAGAACAGGGTTCTAAGTATGGATGCCTGGGCAGCCAGCCTCACATTCCAATTGTCTCCTAGCAACAAGAAACGTTTGATCTGCTGGCTTGGGGTAGCAACAGAGGGGGCTGAGTTGAAATGGACTTTCCTGAGGATGGTCTTAATGTTGGATTGAGTCCATGGAGTCCTTGGTATGGGGCAGTGGCACCAGGGCCCTGAAGGATTCTCCTAACCAGGGGTTATGACAAAGCTCCAATGAGCAAGTTTTCCATGGGGAGACGAGATTTGTTCTCATTGGTGCCTCAGGAAACCACCATATGCTGGTATTGGAAACGAGGCCTCTGAGGAGAGATGCCTGGAAACCAAAGCAATGGATCTGATTAGGGCCTAGGATCCTGTCCGGATCAATATTCTTCTCTGGGGACATCTGTTGTCTGAGTGGAGGTAGTTGCTCAGCTGGTTTGAGATCACCCCTGATTGTCCTGGGCGGCCTACACTATTGGGATGGCCTCGGTGACTTTGGAGGTTTTTTTCATTTGCAAGGTTGTGGCCAATGGAATGGGAAGAATTCCCTTGAATGGGAAGCACAGTCCTGAGGTGTGGCTCCAGGGACCCAAGTGTGGAGCGTGTGTGGTCCAGGGCTATTTGGACAAAAGTCTGAAAACACAAACTCCACTTAGGTTGTGGGATGTAGGTATGGCCGGCCCGATCTATAGACCGTGAGGAGAACTCTTCGGCATATGAACAAAGGGCGAATGTGAGGTGCTTGCTCATGCTTTTTATTTTTTTTTTTTCTGGAAATGTGTCACCGATTGCCATGGAATGTCAGGGTGTCCTCATGGGCCATCGATGAGGCTCCCTTTCTGGGGATTTGACCAGATCCCAAGAGTTTGGGGTCATTCTGTCGTAAGGGAGGAGGCCTTTCTGTTTTTTTTTTGTTTATTTTTATTTATTTATGTATTTATTTTACCTTAGGTGGACCACCAAAAGAGGGATTCCAGAGCAGAGTCGTGGGTGGGGGCAACTGGACAACCAGACCTCTGGTTAACATTGGGACCTAAGAACATGGCAAGCCCCATATGTGGGCTCTTGGTCCAGACACGGAGAGGCCTTCCTTGAGGATAGGTCTCGCACTGAGTTTCACAATGTGTTTTTGTGCCCAAGGAGCCCCTCAAGTCAGGGCGTGGCCTAATGTACCATGCTGGTTGCTCCTACACTGAACGTTGCACAATATGGCAACCAAAAGTTTTCTGGCCATGGGGAAGAAGGAGTTCTATTTTCTGCAACTCTTACACTCCTGGACTGTGATTGGATTTAAGGTCTAGGTTCTGAAGCCTGAAAACTGAGGTTGGGAAGAGATGAAGACCTAAGGCCATGGTGTGTCTGATGTGCTCAGTGTTCGGCCAGCTGTTGAGTGTGGGTTGGGAGGTGCAGGCTCAGGCTGTGGCAGACAGGGAATTAATGCCCAGGCTAGACTGTATCATTGGGGTTCAGTCGAGTTTCGTGCAGGATGGTACTCATTTGTGGTTACTGGGTAGCCCCAAAGGGCAACGTTTTTCTTCTGGAGGGAAGACACAGTGCCACATAGTGGCTCCAGAATTCCCAAACTGGAAGGCTTGTGGGCCAGGAGTGTGAGGAAAAAATTCTGAGAACACAAGCCAGACTTAGATTTCGGGGTGAGGGGACGGCAGGCACCCTCTGCAGAGATGATTCGAGATCCCGTATACCTGAAGACAGAGCTAGGATCAGAAGTTGGCTTAGGTCGGAGTTTCTGTCCATGACGGCCCCTTCATGAAGGGGAGGGTGTCACGAGGACATGGAGGTTTTCCCACGATGGGAATTGTGAGATGCTCCAAACCGCAATGATTCCTTCTGTGGGACAGTCGAGACCTGTTGGATGGCTCCAGGACATCCCATAAGGAAGTTATCCAGAGCAGGGTTCTAAGGATGGATGCCTGGGCAGCCTGCCTCCCATTCCAGGTGTCTCATAGAGCCAAGGCAAGTTCGATCTGCTGGATCTAGGGGAGCAACCGAGGCGGGTGTGTTGAAATGGGTGAGTTGTGGATGGGTCATAATGTGCATTTGTGTCCATGTAGACCTTGGAATGGGATGCTTGATCCGGGGCCTTGAGGGATGTTCATAACCGGGGGTTTGATGGAGCTCTAAAGAGTATGTTTCCTATGTAGAGAAGAAAATTGTTTTGATGAGTGCCTAAGGAATCTCCCATATGCTGGTATTGGAAACCAGGCCTCTGAGGAGAGATGACTGAAATCAAAAGCAATGGATCTGATTAGGGCCTAAGTGCCTGTCCAGTTCAATCTTATTCTCTGGGGATATCTGTCTCTGGGTCTGAGTAGAGGTAGTTTCCTATCTTGTGAGAGATCATCCCTGTTTGTCCTGGGCAGCCAACACTATTCGGATGGCCTCGGGGAGATTGGAGGATACTCCTAATCTATAGGGTTGTGGCCAATGGAAATGGCAGAATTCCCCTGGAGAGGGAAGCCACAGTCCTGAGGTGTGGCTCCAGGGGCCCCAACTTGGATGGTGTGTGGGCCAGGACTGTGGGGACAGAAGTCTGAAAACACAAACTCAGCTTAGGTTTGGGGATGTATGTATGAAGGCTCGATCTACAGACCTGAGAATTTTCCGGGCTATGAACAAAGGGCGAGTATGAGGCGCTTGCTCAGGCTTTTGTCTCTGGATTTTGTGTCAACGGTGGCCGCGGAATGTCGGGGTGTCCTCAAGGGCCATGGACAATTCTTTCTCTGATGATTTGGCCTGATCCCAAGTGGTTGGGATCATTCTGTGGATCGGAAGAGTCCTTTCTGTATTTTTATTTTTTTTTACCTCAGGTGTCCCACCAAAGAGGGATTCCAGAGTAGAGCCCTGAGTAGGGGTGACTAGACATCTCGAACTCTGGTTGAGATTGGGGGACTAGGGGCCTGGTAAGCCCCATATGTGGGCTGTTGTTCCAGTCACTAAGAGCCTTTACATGAGGGCGCCTGGGTGGCTCGGTGGGTTAAGCCACTGCCTTTGGCTCAGGTCATGATCTCATGGTCCTGGGATCGAGTCCCGCATCGGGCTCTCTGCTCAGCAGGGAGTCTGCTTCCTCCTCTCTCTCTCTGCCTGCCTCTCTGCCTACTTGTGATCTCTCTCTCTCAAATGAATAAATAAAATCTTTAAAAAAAAAAAAGAGGCTTTACATGAGGATAGGGCTCACGCTGAGGGTCACAATGTGTGTTTGTGCACATTGTGGCCCTCAGGGATAGGTGGGGCCTCCTAGTCCATGCTGCTTTCTCCTACAATGAACATTGGACAACATGCCAACCACTAGGTTTCTTGCCAAGGCGAAGGAGAAGTTCTGATTCTTGCATCACGTTCACTCCTGAGCAGTGAGTGGAGATAAGGTCTAGGTTCTGAAGGTGAAAACTGAGGTTGGGTAGAGATGATGGCCTAAAGCCATTGTGGGTGTGATATGCTCTGTGTACGGCCAGCTTTCTGGGTGTTGGACTGGAGGTCTGCCCTCAGGCTGTGTCAGACAGGGCTTTAGTGCACAGGCTAGACTGTATAATTGGGGTATGGTCGAGTGGCATGCAGGTTGTTACTCATTTGGCGTTTCTGGTTAGCCCTATAGGGCAACATTTTTCTTCTGGAGGGCAGGCAGAGTGCTGCATTGTGTCTCCAGAATTGCCAAACTGGAGGGGTGTGGCCAGGATTGTGAGGAAGGAAGTCTGAAAACACAAGCTAGCACGAGTTTTGGGGCCAAGAGCATGGCCGGCCCACTCTGCAGAGGCTGAATCGAGATCTCCTGCAGGTGAGGTCAGGGCGAGTATCAGATGTTGCCTCAAGCTGGAGTTTGTGTCCATGAGGGCCCCTTCCTGAAGGGGGTGGGGGCGTCATGAGGCCAGGGAGGTTTCCCTACGCTGGGAGTTGTGAGCTGCTCCAAACTTCAAAGTTTCCTTCTTCAGGACAGTCGAGTACTATTGGATGGTTCCAGGATGCCCCATACAGAAAGACTCGAGAGCAGGGCCGTAAGCATGGATGCCGAGAAACGCCAACTCACCTTCCCATTGCCTGGTCGAGACAAGGCACGCTCAATCTGCGGGCTCTTGGGTGAGCTACCCAGAAGGCTGAGTTTAAATGGACTCTCCTGAGGATGAGTCATAATGTGGGTTGGTGGCCATGGAGACCTTGGAATGTGGCAGTAGCTAAGGGACTCTGCAGGATTCTCCAACCCGAAGGGCTTGACACAACCCCAACAAGGAAGCTTCCCATGTGGAGATGAGAGGTCTTCTGTCTGGTGCCTCAGGACAGCCCCGTATGCTGGTCTTCGAACCCAGGCCTCTGAGGAGTGATACCTGGACACCAAAGCAAGAGTTCATAATAGGGCCTAGGGGCCTGTCTGGTTCAATCTTCTGTCTCTGCGGATATCTGTCTGTGTGTCTGCATGGAGGTAGTAGTTGCTCAGCTTGTGTCATAATGCCCCTATTTGTCCAGTGCGGCTTGCGGTAGTGGGATGTCCTTGGGGACTTTGAGGTTTCTACTATTTTGTAGAGTTGTGGCCAATGGAATGGGCAGTTTCTTAGGAGAGAGCAGGCACAGTACTGTGGTGTGGCTCCAGAGACCCCAGCCTGGAGGCTGTGTGGGACGTGGCTGTGCAGACAGACATCCAAAAACCCTAACTCAGCTCAGGTTTGGGGCCGAGGTTACGGCAGGCCTGATCTACAGTCCATGAGGGGAGTTCCTCTGGATATGAAAGAAGGGTGAGAGGGAGGCAGTCGCTCAGGCTTTTGTCTCTGGATGTTTTGTCCACAATGGCCGTTTAATGTAGGAGTTGCCTCATGGGTCGTAGAAGTCTCCCTCTCTGGTAGTTTGTCCAGCCCCCAAGAGTTTGGGGTCATTCTGTGGGAAGGGAAGTGTCCTCTTTTCTGCTTCATGTGTCCCCCCAGTAGAGGGATTCTAGAGCATAGCAGTGGGTACTGACAACTGGAATACTCGCCCTCTGGTTAAGCCTGGGGGCCTATGGATATGACAAGCCCCATATGCAGGATCTTGGTCCAGCCACTGAAAAACCTTACTTTAATACAGGACTCACGCTGCAGGTCACAATGCATGTCTGTGCCCTAGGCGGCCGTCAAGCACTGGCGTGGCCTTTCAGACAATGCAGGTTTTCCCACATTGAACGTTGGACAACATGCCAACCACAAGGTTTCTGGCCATGGGGAAGGAGGAATTCTAATTTCTGCATCACGTTCACCCCTGGGCAGTGATTGGAGATAAGGTCTAGGTTCTGAAGCATGAAAACCGAGGTTGGGAAGAGATGAAGACCTACAGCCATAGCGGGTCCTATGTGTCCAGGTTGGGGCCAGCTGTCTGGGTGTCGTTTGGGATGTCTTGTCTCAGGCTGTGCCAGACAGGGCATTAGTATACAGGGTGGGCTGTATAATTGCTTTACAATAGAGTGGCATACATTAGAAAATCATTTGGGGTTTCTTATTAGCAGCATAGGGCAAAGTTTTTCTTCTGAAGGGCAGGCAGCATGCTGCATTGTGGCTTCGGAATTCCCAAACTGGAGGGCTTATGGGCCAGGACAATGAGGATGGAAGTCTGAGAACACAAGCTAGGCTTAGGTTTCGGGGCAAGGACATTGCAGGCACACTCTGCAGTGCTGAATTGAGATCTCATGCGTCTGAAGTCAGGTCGAGGTTCAGACTTTGGCTCAGGTTTGAGTTTCTGTCCATGTTGGCCCCTTCAGGAAGGGGGGGGCATTATGAGGCCATGGGGGTTTTCCCACTATTGGAGTTGTGAGATGCTCCAAACCGCAAGGATTCCTTCTGTGGGACAATTAAGATTTGTTGGATGGCTCCAGGACGTCTTATAAGGTATTTTTCCAGAACAGCGTTCTAAGTATGGATGCCTGGGCAGCCAGACTCACATTCCAATTGTCTCCTAGCAACAAGAAACGTTTGATCTGCTGGCTTGGGGTAGCAACAGAGGGGGCTGAGTTGAAATGGACTTTCCTGAGGATGGTCTTAATGTTGGATTGAGTCCATGGAGTCCTTGGTATGGGGCAGTGGCACCAGGGTCCTGAAGGATTCTCCTAACCAGAGGTTATGACAAAGCTCCAATGAGCAAGTTTTCCATGGGGAGACGAGATTTGTTCTCATTGGTGCCTCAGGAAACCACCATATGCTGGTATTGGAAACGAGGCCTCTGAGGAGAGATGCCTGGAAACCAAAGCAATGGATCTGATTAGGGCCTAGGATCCTGTCCGGATCAATATTCTTCTCTGGGGACATCTGTTGTCTGAGTGGAGGTAGATGCTCAGCTGGTTTGAGATCACCCCTGATTGTCCTGGGCGGCCTACACTATTGGGATGGCCTCGGTGACTTTGGAGGTTTTTTTCATTTGCAAGGTTGTGGCCAATGGAATGGGAAGAATTCCCTTGAAAGGGAAGCACAGTCCTGAGGTGTGGCTCCAGGGACCCAAGTGTGGAGCGTGTGTGGTCCAGGGCTATTTGGACAAAAGTCTGAAAACACAAACTCCACTTAGGTTGCGGGATGTAGGTATGGCCGGCCCGATCTATAGACCGTGAGGAGAACTCTTCGGCATATGAACAAAGGGCGAATGTGAGGTGCTTGCTCATGCTTTTTTTTTTTTTTTTTCTGGAAATGTGTCACCGATTGCCATGGAATGTCGGGGTGTCCTCATGGGCCATCGATGAGGCTCCCTTTCTGGGGATTTGACCAGATCCCAAGAGTTTGGGGTCATTCTGTCGTAAGGGAGGAGGCCTTTCTGGTTTTTTTTTGTTTATTTTTATTTATTTATTTATTTATTTTTTACCTCAGGTGGACCACCAAAAGAGGGATTCCAGAGCAGAGTCGTGGGTGGGGGCAACTGGACAACCAGACCTCTGGTTAACATTGGGACCTAAGAACATGGCAAGCCCCATATGTGGGCTCTTGGTCCAGACACGGAGAGGCCTTCCTTGAGGATAGGTCTCGCACTGAGTTTCACAATGTGTTTTTGTGCCCAAGGAGCCCCTCAAGTCAGGGCGTGGCCTAATGTACCATGCTGGTTGCTCCTACACTGAACGTTGCACAATATGGCAACCAAAAGTTTTCTGGCCATGGGGAAGAAGGAGTTCTATTTTCTGCAACTCTTTCACTCCTGGACTGTGATTGGATTTAAGGTCTAGGTTCTGAAGCCTGAAAACTGAGGTTGGGAAGAGATGAAGACCTAAGGCCATGGTGTGTCTGATGTGCTCAGTGTTCGGCCAGCTGTTGAGTGTGGGTTGGGAGGTGCAGGCTCAGGCTGTGGCAGACAGGGAATTAATGCCCAGGCGAGACTGTATCATTGGGGTTCAGTCGAGTTTCGTGCAGGATGGTACTCATTTGTGGTTACTGGGTAGCCCCAAAGGGCAACGTTTTTCTTCTGGAGGGAAGACACAGTGCCACATAGTGGCTCCAGAATTCCCAAACTGGAAGGCTTGTGGGCCAGGAGTGTGAGGAAAAAATTCTGAGAACACAAGCCAGACTTAGATTTCGGGGTGAGGGGACGGCAGGCACCCTCTGCAGAGATGATTCGAGATCCCGTATACCTGAAGACAGAGCTAGGATCAGAAGTTGGCTTAGGTCGGAGTTTCTGTCCATGACGGCCCCTTCATGAAGGGGAGGGTGTCACGAGGACATGGAGGTTTTCCCACGATGGGAATTGTGAGATGCTCCAAACCGCAATGATTCCTTCTGTGGGACAGTCGAGACCTGTTCGATGGCTCCAGGACATCCCATAAGGAAGTTATCCAGAGCAGGGTTCTAAGGATGGATGCCTGGGCAGCCTGCCTCCCATTCCAGGTGTCTCATAGAGCCAAGGCAAGTTCGATCTGCTGGATCTAGGGGAGCAACCGAGGCGGGTGTGTTGAAATGGGTGAGTTGTGGATGGGTCATAATGTGCATTTGTGTCCATGTAGACCTTGGAATGGGATGCTTGATCCGGGGCCTTGAGGGATGTTCATAACTGGGGGTTTTGATGGAGCTCTAAAGAGTATGTTTCCTATGTAGAGAAGAAAATTGTTTTGATGAGTGCCTAAGGAATCTCCCATATGCTGGTATTGGAAACCAGGCCTCTGAGGAGAGATGACTGAAATCAAAAGCAATGGATCTGATTAGGGCCTAAGTGCCTGTCCAGTTCAATCTTATTCTCTGGGGATATCTGTCTCTGGGTCTGAGTAGAGGTAGTTTCCTAACTTGTGAGAGATCATCCCTGTTTGTCCTGGGCAGCCAACACTATTCGGATGGCCTCGGGGAGATTGGAGGATACTCCTAATCTATAGGGTTGTGGCCAATGGAAATGGCAGAATTCCCCTGGAGAGGGAAGCCACAGTCCTGAGGTGTGGCTCCAGGGGCCCCAACTTGGATGGTGTGTGGGCCAGGACTGTGGGGACAGAGGTCTGAAAACACAAACTCAGCTTAGGTTTGGGGATGTATGTATGAAGGCTCGATCTACAGACCTGAGAATTTTCCGGGCTATGAACAAAGGGCGAGTATGAGGCGCTTGCTCAGGCTTTTGTCTCTGGATTTTGTGTCAACGGTGGCCGCGGAATGTCGGGGTGTCCTCAAGGGCCATGGACAATTCTTTCTCTGATGATTTGGCCTGATCCCAAGTGGTTGGGATCATTCTGTGGATCGGAAGAGTCCTTTCTGTATTTTTATTTTTTTTTACCTCAGGTGTCCCACCAAAGAGGGATTCCAGAGTAGAGCCCTGAGTAGGGGTGACTAGACATCTCGAACTCTGGTTGAGATTGGGGGACTAGGGGCCTTGTAAGCCCCATATGTGGGCTGTTGTTCCAGTCACTAAGAGGCTTTACATGAGGGCGCCTGGGTGGCTCGGTGGGTTAAGCCACTGCCTTTGGCTCAGGTCATGATCTCAGGGTCCTGGGATCGAGTCCCGCATCGGGCTCTCTGCTCAGCAGGGAGTCTGCTTCCTCCTCTCTCTCTCTGCCTGCCTCTCTGCCTACTTGTGATCTCTCTCTCTCAAATGAATAAATAAAATCTTTAAAAAAAAAAAGAGGCTTTACATGAGGATAGGGCTCACGCTGAGGGTCACAATGTGTGTTTGTGCACATTGTGGCCCTCAGGGATAGGTGGGGCCTCCTAGTCCATGCTGCTTTCTCCTACAATGAACATTGGACAACATGCCAACCACTAGGTTTCTTGCCAAGGCGAAGGAGAAGTTCTGATTCTTGCATCACGTTCACTCCTGAGCAGTGAGTGGAGATAAGGTCTAGGTTCTGAAGGTGAAAACTGAGGTTGGGTAGAGATGATGGCCTAAAGCCATTGTGGGTGTGATATGCTCTGTGTACGGCCAGCTTTCTGGGTGTTGGACTGGAGGTCTGCCCTCAGGCTGTGTCAGACAGGGCTTTAGTGCACAGGCTAGACTCTATAATTGGGGTATGGTCGAGTGGCATGCAGGTTGTTACTCATTTGGCGTTTCTGGTTAGCCCTATAGGGCAACATTTTTCTTCTGGAGGGCAGGCAGAGTGCTGCATTGTGTCTCCAGAATTGCCAAACTGGAGGGTTGTGGCCAGGATTGTGAGGAAGGAAGTCTGAAAACACAAGCTAGCACGAGTTTTGGGGCCAAGAGCATGGCCGGCCCACTCTGCAGAGGCTGAATCGAGATCTCCTGCAGGTGAGGTCAGGGCGAGTATCAGATGTTGCCTCAAGCTGGAGTTTGTGTCCATGACGGCCCCTTCCTGAAGGGGGTGGGGGCGTCATGAGGCCAGGGAGGTTTCCCTACGCTGGGAGTTGTGAGTTGCTCCAAACTTCAAAGTTTCCTTCTTCAGGACAGTCGAGTACTATTGGATGGTTCCAGGATGCCCCATACAGAAAGACTCGAGAGCAGGGCCTTAAGCATGGATGCCGAGAAACGCCAACTCACCTTCCCATTGCCTGGTCGAGACAAGGCACGCTCAATCTGCGGGCTCTTGGGTGAGCTACCCAGAAGGCTGAGTTTAAATGGACTCTCCTGAGGATGAGTCATAATGTGGGTTGGTGGCCATGGAGACCTTGGAATGTGGCAGTAGCTAAGGGACTCTGCAGGATTCTCCAACCCGAAGGGCTTGACACAACCCCAACAAGGCAGCTTCCCATGTGGAGATGAGAGGTCTTCTGTCTGGTGCCTCAGGACAGCCCCGTATGCTGGTCTTCGAACCCAGGCTTCTGAGGAGTGATACCTGGACACCAAAGCAAGAGTTCATAATAGGGCCTAGGGGCCTGTCTGGTTCAATCTTCTGTCTCTGCGGATATCTGTCTGTGTGTCTGCATGGAGGTAGTAGTTGCTCAGCTTGTGTCATAATGCCCCTATTTGTCCAGTGCGGCTTGCGGTAGTGGGATGTCCTTGGGGACTTTGAGGTTTCTACTATTTTGTAGAGTTGTGGCCAATGGAATGGGCAGTTTCTTAGGAGAGAGCAGGCACAGTACTGTGGTGTGGCTCCAGAGACCCCAGCCTGGATCCTGTGTGGGACGTGGCTGTGCAGACAGACATCCAAAAACCCTAACTCAGCTCAGGTTTGGGGCCGAGGTTACGGCAGGCCTGATCTACAGTCCATGAGGGGAGTTCCTCTGGATATGAAAGAAGGGTGAGAGGGAGGCAGTCGCTCAGGCTTTTGTCTCTGGATGTTTTGTCCACAATGGCCGTTTAATGTAGGAGTTGCCTCATGGGTCGTAGAAGTCTCCCTCTCTGGTAGTTTGTCCAGCCCCCAAGAGTTTGGGGTCATTCTGTGGGAAGGGAAGTGTCCTCTTTTCTGCTTCATGTGTCCCCCCAGTAGAGGGATTCTAGAGCATAGCAGTGGGTACTGACAACTGGAATACTCGCCCTCTGGTTAAGCCTGGGGGCCTATGGATATGACAAGCCCCATATGCAGGATCTTGGTCCAGCCACTGAAAGGCGTTACTTTAATACGGGACTCACGCTGCAGGTCACAATGCATGTCTGTGCCCTAGGCGGCCGTCAAGCACTGGCGTGGCCTTTCAGACAATGCAGGTTTTCCCACATTGAACGTTGGACAACATGCCAACCACAAGGTTTCTGGCCATGGGGAAGGAGGAATTCTAATTTCTGCATCATGTTCACCCCTGGGCAGTGATTGGAGATAAGGTCTAGGTTCTGAAGCATGAAAACCGAGGTTGGGAAGAGATGACGACCTACAGCCATAGCGGGTCCTATGTGTCCAGGTTGGGGCCAGCTGTCTGGGTGTCGTTTGGGATGTCTTGTCTCAGGCTGTTCCAGACAGGGCATTAGTATACAGGGTGGGCTGTATAATTGCTTTACAATCGAGTGGCATGCATTAGAAAATCATTTGGGGTTTCTTATTAGCAGCATAGGGCAAAGATTTTCTTCTGGAGGGCAGGCAGCATGCTGCATTGTGGCTTCGGAATTCCCAAACTGGAGGGCTTATGGGCCAGGAGAGTGAGGACGGAAGTCTGAGAACACAAGCTAGGCTTAGGTTTCTGGGCAAGGACATGGCAGGCACACTCTGCAGAGCTGAATTGAGATCTCATGCGTCTGAAGTCAGGTCGAGGTTCAGACTTTGGCTCAGGTTTGAGTTTCTGTCCATGTTGGCCCCTTCAGGAAGGGGGGGGCATTATGAGGCCATGGTGGTTTTCCCACTATTGGAGTTGTGAGATGCTCCAAACCGCAAGGATTCCTTCTGTGGGACAATTAAGATTTGTTGGATGGCTCCAGGACGTCTTATAAGGTATTTTTCCAGAACAGGGTTCTAAGTATGGATGCCTGGGCAGCCAGCCTCACATTCCAATTGTCTCCTAGCAACAAGAAACGTTTGATCTGCTGGCTTGGGGTAGCAACAGAGGGGGCTGAGTTGAAATGGACTTTCCTGAGGATGGTCTTAATGTTGGATTGAGTCCATGGAGTCCTTGGTATGGGGCAGTGGCACCAGGGCCCTGAAGGATTCTCCTAACCAGAGGTTATGACAAAGCTCCAATGAGCAAGTTTTCCATGGGGAGACGAGATTTGTTCTCATTGGTGCCTCAGGAAACCACCATATGCTGGTATTGGAAACGAGGCCTCTGAGGAGAGATGCCTGGAAACCAAAGCAATGGATCTGATTAGGGCCTAGGATCCTGTCCGGATCAATATTCTTCTCTGGGGACATCTGTTGTCTGAGTGGAGGTAGTTGCTCAGCTGGTTTGAGATCACCCCTGATTGTCCTGGGCGGCCTACACTATTGGGATGGCCTCGGTGACTTTGGAGGTTTTTTTCATTTGCAAGGTTGTGGCCAATGGAATGGGAAGAATTCCCTTGAAAGGGAAGCACAGTCCTGAGGTGTGGCTCCAGGGACCCAAGTGTGGAGCGTGTGTGGTCCAGGGCTATTTGGACAAAAGTCTGAAAACACAAACTCCACTTAGGTTGTGGGATGTAGGTATGGCCGGCCCGATCTATAGACCGTGAGGAGAACTCTTCGGCATATGAACAAAGGGCGAATGTGAGGTGCTTGCTCATGCTTTTTATTTTTTTTTTCTGGAAATGTGTCACCGATTGCCATGGAATGTCGGGGTGTCCTCATGGGCCATCGATGAGGCTCCCTTTCTGGGGATTTGACCAGATCCCAGGAGTTTGGGGTCATTCTGTCGTAAGGGAGGAGGCCTTTCTGTTTTTTTTTTGTTTATTTTTATTTATTTATTTATTTATTTTACCTTAGGTGGACCACCAAAAGAGGGATTCCAGAGCAGAATCGTGGGTGGGGGCAACTGGACAACCAGACCTCTGGTTAACATTGGGACCTAAGAACATGGCAAGCCCCATATGTGGGCTCTTGGTCCAGACACGGAGAGGCCTTCCTTGAGGATAAGTCTCGCACTGAGTTTCACAATGTGTTTTTGTGCCCAAGGAGCCCCTCAAGTCAGGGCGTGGCCTAATGTACCATGCTGGTTTCTCCTACACTGAACGTTGCACAATATGGCAACCAAAAGTTTTCTGGCCATGGGGAAGAAGGAGTTCTATTTTCTGCAACTCTTTCACTCCTGGACTGTGATTGGATTTAAGGTCTAGGTTCTGAAGCCTGAAAACTGAGGTTGGGAAGAGATGAAGACCTAAGGCCATGGTGTGTCTGATGTGCTCAGTGTTCGGCCAGCTGTTGAGTGTGGGTTGGGAGGTGCAGGCTCAGGCTGTGGCAGACAGGGAATTAATGCCCAGGCTAGACTGTATCATTGGGGTTCAGTCGAGTTTCCTGCAGGATGGTACTCATTTGTGGTTACTGGGTAGCCCCAAAGGGCAACGTTTTTCTTCTGGAGGGAAGACACAGTGCCACATAGTGGCTCCAGAATTCCCAAACTGGAAGGCTTGTGGGCCAGGAGTGTGAGGAAAAAATTCTGAGAACACAAGCCAGACTTAGATTTCGGGGTGAGGGGACGGCAGGCATCCTCTGCAGAGATGATTCGAGATCCCGTATACCTGAAGACAGAGCTAGGATCAGAAGTTGGCTTAGGTCGGAGTTTCTGTCCATGACGGCCCCTTCATGAAGGGGAGGGTGTCACGAGGACATGGAGGTTTTCCCACGATGGGAATTGTGAGATGCTCCAAACCGCAATGATTCCTTCTGTGGGACAGTCGAGACCTGTTGGATGGCTCCAGGACATCCCATAAGGAAGTTATCCAGAGCAGGGTTCTAAGGATGGATGCCTGGGCAGCCTGCCTCCCATTCCAGGTGTCTCATAGAGCCAAGGCAAGTTCGATCTGCTGGATCTAGGGGAGCAACCGAGGCGGGTGTGTTGAAATGGGTGAGTTGTGGATGGGTCATAATGTGCATTTGTGTCCATGTAGACCTTGGAATGGGATGCTTGATCCGGGGCCTTGAGGGATGTTCATAACTGGGGGTTTTGATGGAGCTCTAAAGAGTATGTTTCCTATGTAGAGAAGAAAATTGTTTTGATGAGTGCCTAAGGAATCTCCCATATGCTGGTATTGGAAACCAGGCCTCTGAGGAGAGATGACTGAAATCAAAAGCAATGGATCTGATTAGGGCCTAAGTGCCTGTCCAGTTCAATCTTATTCTCTGGGGATATCTGTCTCTGGGTCTGAGTAGAGGTAGTTTCCTAACTTGTGAGAGATCATCCCTGTTTGTCCTGGGCAGCCAACACTATTCGGATGGCCTGGGGGAGATTGGAGGATACTCCTAATCTATAGGGTTGTGGCCAATGGAAATGGCAGAATTCCCCTGGAGAGGGAAGCCACAGTCCTGAGGTGTGGCTCCAGGGGCCCCAACTTGGATGGTGTGTGGGCCAGGACTGTGGGGACAGAAGTCTGAAAACACAAACTCAGCTTAGGTTTGGGGATGTATGTATGAAGGCTCGATCTACAGACCTGAGAATTTTCCGGGCTATGAACAAAGGGCGAGTATGAGGCGCTTGCTCAGGCTTTTGTCTCTGGATTTTGTGTCAACGGTGGCCGCGGAATGTCGGGGTGTCCTCAAGGGCCATGGACAATTCTTTCTCTGATGATTTGGCCTGATCCCAAGTGGTTGGGATCATTCTGTGGATCGGAAGAGTCCTTTCTGTATTTTTATTTTTTTTTACCTCAGGTGTCCCACCAAAGAGGGATTCCAGAGTAGAGCCCTGAGTAGGGGTGACTAGACATCTCGAACTCTGGTTGAGATTGGGGGACTAGGGGCCTGGTAAGCCCCATATGTGGGCTGTTGTTCCAGTCACTAAGAGCCTTTACATGAGGGCGCCTGGGTGGCTCGGTGGGTTAAGCCACTGCCTTTGGCTCAGGTCATGATCTCAGGGTCCTGGGATCGAGTCCCGCATCGGGCTCTCTGCTCAGCAGGGAGTCTGCTTCCTCCTCTCTCTCTCTGCCTGCCTCTCTGCCTACTTGTGATCTCTCTCTCTCAAATGAATAAATAAAATCATTAAAAAAAAAAAGAGGCTTTACATGAGGATAGGGCTCACGCTGAGGGTCACAATGTGTGTTTGTGCACATTGTGGCCCTCAGGGATAGGTGGGGCCTCCTAGTCCATGCTGCTTTCTCCTACAATGAACATTGGACAACATGCCAACCACTAGGTTTCTTGCCAAGGCGAAGGAGAAGTTCTGATTCTTGCATCACGTTCACTCCTGAGCAGTGAGTGGAGATAAGGTCTAGGTTCTGAAGGTGAAAACTGAGGTTGGGTAGAGATGATGGCCTAAAGCCATTGTGGGTGTGATATGCTCTGTGTAAGGCCAGCTTTCTGGGTGTTGGACTGGAGGTCTGCCCTCAGGCTGTGTCAGACAGGGCTTTAGTGCACAGGCTAGACTGTATAATTGGGGTATGGTCGAGTGGCATGCAGGTTGTTACTCATTTGGCGTTTCTGGTTAGCCCTATAGGGCAACATTTTTCTTCTGGAGGGCAGGCAGAGTGCTGCATTGTGTCTCCAGAATTGCCAAACTGGAGGGGTGTGGCCAGGATTGTGAGGAAGGAAGTCTGAAAACACAAGCTAGCACGAGTTTTGGGGCCAAGAGCATGGCCGGCCCACTCTGCAGAGGCTGAATCGAGATCTCCTGCAGGTGAGGACAGGGCGAGTATCAGATGTTGCCTCAAGCTGGAGTTTGTGTCCATGACGGCCCCTTCCTGAAGGGGGTGGGGGCGTCATGAGGCCAGGGAGGTTTCCCTACGCTGGTAGTTGTGAGCTGCTCCAAACTTCAAAGTTTCCTTCTTCAGGACAGTCGAGTACTATTGGATGGTTCCAGGATGCCCCATACAGAAAGACTCGAGAGCAGGGCCGTAAGCATGGATGCCGAGAAACGCCAACTCACCTTCCCATTGCCTGGTCGAGACAAGGCACGCTCAATCTGCGGGCTCTTGGGTGAGCTACCCAGAAGGCTGAGTTTAAATGGACTCTCCTGAGGATGAGTCATAATGTGGGTTGGTGGCCATGGAGACCTTGGAATGTGGCAGTAGCTAAGGGACTCTGCAGGATTCTCCAACCCGAAGGGCTTGACACAACCCCAACAAGGAAGCTTCCCATGTGGAGATGAGAGGTCTTCTGTCTGGTGCCTCAGGACAGCCCCGTATGCTGGTCTTCGAACCCAGGCCTCTGAGGAGTGATACCTGGACACCAAAGCAAGAGTTCATAATAGGGCCTAGGGGCCTGTCTGTTTCAATCTTCTGTCTCTGCGGATATCTGTCTGTGTGTCTGCATGGAGGTAGTAGTTGCTCAGCTTGTGTCATAATGCCCCTATTTGTCCAGTGCGGCTTGCGGTAGTGGGATGTCCTTGGGGACTTTGAGGTTTCTACTATTTTGTAGAGTTGTGGCCAATGGAATGGGCAGTTTCTTAGGAGAGAGCAGGCACAGTACTGTGGTGTGGCTCCAGAGACCCCAGCCTGGAGGCTGTGTGGGACGTGGCTGTGTAGACAGACATCCAAAAACCCTAACTCAGCTCAGGTTTGGGGCCGAGGTTACGGCAGGCCTGATCTACAGTCCATGAGGGGAGTTCCTCTGGATATGAAAGAAGGGTGAGAGGGAGGCAGTCGCTCAGGCTTTTGTCTCTGGATGTTTTGTCCACAATGGCCGTTTAATGTAGGAGTTGCCTCATGGGTCGTAGAAGTCTCCCTCTCTGGTAGTTTGTCCAGCCCCCAAGAGTTTGGGGTCATTCTGTGGGAAGGGAAGTGTCCTCTTTTCTGCTTCATGTGTCCCCCCAGTAGAGGGATTCTAGAGCATAGCAGTGGGTACTGACAACTGGAATACTCGCCCTCTGGTTAAGCCTGGGGGCCTATGGATATGACAAGCCCCATATGCAGGATCTTGGTCCAGCCACTGAAAGGCGTTACTTTAATACGGGACTCACGCTGCAGGTCACAATGCATGTCTGTGCCCTAGGCGGCCGTCAAGCACTGGCGTGGCCTTTCAGACAATGCAGGTTTTCCCACATTGAACGTTGGACAACATGCCAACCACAAGGTTTCTGGCCATGGGGAAGGAGGAATTCTAATTTCTGCATCATGTTCACCCCTGGGCAGTGATTGGAGATAAGGTCTAGGTTGTGAAGCATGAAAACCGAGGTTGGGAAGAGATGACGACCTACAGCCATAGCGGGTCCTATGTGTCCAGGTTGGGGCCAGCTGTCTGGGTGTCGTTTGGGATGTCTTGTCTCAGGCTGTGCCAGACAGGGCATTAGTATACAGGGTGGGCTGTATAATTGCTTTACAATCGAGTGGCATGCATTAGAAAATCATTTGGGGTTTCTTATTAGCAGCATAGGGCAAAGATTTTCTTCTGGAGGGCAGGCAGCATGCTGCATTGTGGCTTCGGAATTCCCAAACTGGAGGGCTTATGGGCCAGGAGAGTGAGGACGGAAGTCTGAGAACACAAGCTAGGCTTAGGTTTCGGGGCAAGGACATGGCAGGCACACTCTGCAGAGCTGAATTGAGATCTCATGCGTCTGAAGTCAGGTCGAGGTTCAGACTTTGGCTCAGGTTTGAGTTTCTGTCCATGTTGGCCCCTTCAGAAAGGGGGGGGCATTATGAGGCCATGGGGGTTTTCCCACTATTGGAGTTGTGAGATGCTCCAAACCGCAAGGATTCCTTCTGTGGGACAATAAAGGTTTGTTGGATGGCTCCAGGACGTCTTATAAGGTATTTTTCCAGAACAGCGTTCTAAGTATGGATGCCTGGGCAGCCAGCCTCACATTCCAATTGTCTCCTAGCAACAAGAAACGTTTGATCTGCTGGCTTGGGGTAGCAACAGAGGGGGCTGAGTTGAAATGGACTTTCCTGAGGATGGTCTTAATGTTGGATTGAGTCCATGGAGTCCTTGGTATGGGGCAGTGGCACCAGGGCCCTGAAGGATTCTCCTAACCAGAGGTTATGACAAAGCTCCAATGAGCAAGTTTTCCATGGGGAGACGAGATTTGTTCTCATTGGTGCCTCAGGAAACCACCATATGCTGGTATTGGAAACGAGGCCTCTGAGGAGAGATGCCTGGAAACCAAAGCAATGGATCTGATTAGGGCCTAGGATCCTGTCCGGATCAATATTCTTCTCTGGGGACATCTGTTGTCTGAGTGGAGGTAGTTGCTCAGCTGGTTTGAGATCACCCCTGATTGTCCTGGGCGGCCTACACTATTGGGATGGCCTCGGTGACTTTGGAGGTTTTTTTCATTTGCAAGGTTGTGGCCAATGGAATGGGAAGAATTCCCTTGAAAGGGAAGCACAGTCCTGAGGTGTGGCTCCAGGGACCCAAGTGTGGAGCGTGTGTGGTCCAGGGCTATTTGGACAAAAGTCTGAAAACACAAACTCCACTTAGGTTGCAGGATGTAGGTATGGCCGGCCCGATCTATAGACCGTGAGGAGAACTCTTCGGCATATGAACAAAGGGCGAATGTGAGGTGCTTGCTCATGCTTTTTATTTTTTTTTTCTGGAAATGTGTCACCGATTGCCATGGAATGTCGGGGTGTCCTCATGGGCCATCGATGAGGCTCCCTTTCTGGGGATTTGACCAGATCCCAAGAGTTTGGGGTCATTCTGTCGTAAGGGAGGAGGCCTTTCTGGTTTTTTTTGTTTATTTTTATTTATTTATTTATTTATTTTACCTTAGGTGGACCACCAAAAGAGGGATTCCAGAGCAGAGTCGTGGGTGGGGGCAACTGGACAACCAGACCTCTGGTTAACATTGGGACCTAAGAACATGGCAAGCCCCATATGTGGGCTCTTGGTCCAGACACGGAGAGGCCTTCCTTGAGGATAGGTCTCGCACTGAGTTTCACAATGTGTTTTTGTGCCCAAGGAGCCCCTCAAGTCAGGGCGTGGCCTAATGTACCATGCTGGTTTCTCCTACACTGAACGTTGCACAATATGGCAACCAAAAGTTTTCTGGCCATGGGGAAGAAGGAGTTCTATTTTCTGCAACTCTTTCACTCCTGGACTGTGATTGGATTTAAGGTCTAGGTTCTGAAGCCTGAAAACTGAGGTTGGGAAGAGATGAAGACCTAAGGCCATGGTGTGTCTGATGTGCTCAGTGTTCGGCCAGCTGTTGAGTGTGGGTTGGGAGGTGCAGGCTCAGGCTGTGGCAGACAGGGAATTAATGCCCAGGCTAGACTGTATCATTGGGGTTCAGTCGAGTTTCGTGCAGGATGGTACTCATTTGTGGTTACTGGGTAGCCCAAAAGGGCAACGTTTTTCTTCTGGAGGG
Source organism: Mustela nivalis (assembly GCF_964662115.1). Taxonomy (NCBI): domain Eukaryota; kingdom Metazoa; phylum Chordata; class Mammalia; order Carnivora; family Mustelidae; genus Mustela; species Mustela nivalis. Next base: position 169,532 of record NW_028135621.1, read on the forward strand.
AAGACACAGTGCCACATAGTGGCTCCAGAATTCCCAAACTGGAAGGCTTGTGGGCCAGGAGTGTGAGGAAAAAATTCTGAGAACACAAGCCAGACTTAGAATTCGGGGTGAGGGGACGGCAGGCACCCTCTGCAGAGATGATTCGAGATCCCGTATACCTGAAGACAGAGCTAGGACCAGAAGTTGGCTTAGGTCGGAGTTTCTGTCCATGACGGCCCCTTCATGAAGGGGAGGGTGTCACGAGGACATGGAGGTTTTCCCACGATGGGAATTGTGAGATGCTCCAAACCGCAATGATTCCTTCTGTGGGACAGTCGAGACCTGTTGGATGGCTCCAGGACATCCCATAAGGAAGTTATCCAGAGCAGGGTTCTAAGGATGGATGCCTGGGCAGCCTGCCTCCCATTCCAGGTGTCTCATAGAGCCAAGGCAAGTTCGATCTGCTGGATCTAGGGCAGCAACTGAGGCGGGTGTGTTGAAATGGGTGAGTTGAGGATGGGTCATAATGTGCATTTGTGTCCATGTAGACCTTGGAATGGGATGCTTGATCCGGGGCCTTGAGGGATGTTCATAACCGGAGGTTTTGATGGAGCTCTAAAGAGTATGTTTCCTATGTAGAGAAGAGAATTGTTTTGATGAGTGCCTAAGGAATCTCCCATATGCTGGTATTGGAAACCAGGCCTCTGAGGAGAGATGACTGGAATCAAAAGCAATGGATCTGATTAGGGCCTAAGTGCCTGTCCAGTTCAATCTTATTCTCTGGGGATATCTGTCTCTGGGTCTGAGTAGAGGTAGTTTCCTAACTTGTGAGAGATCATCCCTGTTTGTCCTGGGCAGCCAACACTATTCGGATGGCCTCGGGGAGATTGGAGGATACTCCTAATCTATAGGGTTGTGGCCAATGGAAATGGCAGAATTCCCCTGGAGAGGGAAGCCACAGTCCTGAGGTGTGGCTCCAGGGGCCCCAACTTGGATGGTGTGTGGGCCAGGACTGTGGGGACAGAAGTCTGAAAACACAAACTCAGCTTAGGTTTGGGGATGTATGTATGAAGGCTCGATCTACAGACCGTGAGAATTTTCCGGGCTATGAACAAAGGGCGAGTATGAGGCGCTTGCTCAGGCTTTTGTCTCTGGATTTTGTGTCAACGGTGGCCGCGGAATGTCGGGGTGTCCTCAAGGGCCATGGACAATTCTTTCTCTGATGATTTGGCCTGATCCCAAGTGGTTGGGATCATTCTGTGGATCAGAAGAGTCCTTTCTGTATTTTTATTTTTTTTTACCTCAGGTGTCCCACCAAAGAGGGATTCCAGAGTAGAGCCCTGATTAGGGGTGACTAGACATTTCGAACTCTGGTTGAGATTGGGGAACTAGGGGCCTGGTAAGCCCCATATGTGGGCTGTTGTTCCAGTCACTAAGAGGCTTTACATGAGGGCGCCTGGGTGGCTCGGTGGGTTAAGCCACTGCCTTTGGCTCAGGTCATGATCTCAGGGTCCTGGGATCGAGTCCCGCATCGGGCTCTCTGCTCAGCAGGGAGTCTGCTTCCTCCTCTCTCTCTCTGCCTGCCTCTCTGCCTACTTGTAATCTCTCTCTCTCAAATGAATAAATAAAATCTTTAAAAAAAAAAAAAGAGGCTTTACATGAGGATAGGGCTCACGCTGAGGGTCACAATGTGTGTTTGTGCACATTGTGGCCCTCAGGGATAGGTGGGGCCTCCTAGTCCATGCTGCTTTCTCCTACAATGAACATTGGACAACATGCCAACCACTAGGTTTCTTGCCAAGGCGAAGGAGAAGTTCTGATTCTTGCATCACGTTCACTCCTGAGCAGTGAGTGGAGATAAGGTCTAGGTTCTGAAGGTGAAAACTGAGGTTGGGTAGAGATGATGGCCTAAAGCCATTGTGGGTGTGATATGCTCTGTGTACGGCCAGCTTTCTGGGTGTTGGACTGGAGGTCTGCCCTCAGGCTGTGTCAGACAGGGCTTTAGTGCACAGGCTAGACTGTATAATTGGGGTATGGTCGAGTGGCATGCAGGTTGTTACTCATTTGGCGTTTCTGGTTAGCCCTATAGGGCAACATTTTTCTTCTGGAGGGCAGGCAGAGTGCTGCATTGTGTCTCCAGAATTGCCAAACTGGAGGGGTGTGGCCAGGATTGTGAGGAAGGAAGTCTGAAAACACAAGCTAGCACGAGTTTTGGGGCCAAGAGCATGGCCGGCCCACTCTGCAGAGGCTGAATCGAGATCTCCTGCAGGTGAGGTCAGGGCGAGTATCAGATGTTGCCTCAAGCTGGAGTTTGTGTCCATGACGGCCCCTTCCTGAAGGGGGTGGGGGCGTCATGAGGCCAGGGAGGTTTCCCTACGCTGGGAGTTGTGAGCTGCTCCAAACTTCCAAGTTTCCTTCTTCAGGACAGTCGAGTACTATTGGATGGTTCCAGGATGCCCCATACAGAAAGACTCGAGAGCAGGGCCGTAAGCATGGATGCCGAGAAACGCCAACTCACCTTCCCATTGCCTGGTCGAGACAAGGCACGCTCAATCTGCGGGCTCTTGGGTGAGCTACCCAGAAGGCTGAGTTTAAATGGACTCTCCTGAGGATGAGTCATAATGTGGGTTGGTGGCCATGGAGACCTTGGAATGTGGCAGTAGCTAAGGGACTCTGCAGGATTCTCCAACCCGAAGGGCTTGACACAACCCCAACAAGGAAGCTTCCCATGTGGAGATGAGAGGTCTTCTGTCTGGTGCCTCAGGACAGCCCCGTATGCTGGTCTTCGAACCCAGGCCTCTGAGGAGTGATACCTAGACACCAAAGCAAGAGTTCATAATAGGGCCTAGGGGCCTGTCTGGTTCAATCTTCTGTCTCTGCGGATATCTGTCTGTGTGTCTGCATGGAGGTAGTAGTTGCTCAGCTTGTGTCATAATGCCCCTATTTGTCCAGTGCGGCTTGCGGTAGTGGGATGTCCTTGGGGACTTTGAGGTTTCTACTATTTTGTAGAGTTGTGGCCAATGGAATGGGCAGTTTCTTAGGAGAGAGCAGGCACAGTACTGTGGTGTGGCTCCAGAGACCCCAGCCTGGAGGCTGTGTGGGACGTGGCTGTGCAGACAGACATCCAAAAACCCTAACTCAGCTCAGGTTTGGGGCCGAGGTTACGGCAGGCCTGATCTACAGTCCATGAGGGGAGTTCCTCTGGATATGAAAGAAGGGTGAGAGGGAGGCAGTCGCTCAGGCTTTTGTCTCTGGATGTTTTGTCCACAATGGCCGTTTAATGTAGGAGTTGCCTCATGGGTCGTAGAAGTCTCCCTCTCTGGTAGTTTGTCCAGCCCCCAAGAGTTTGGGGTCATTCTGTGGGAAGGGAAGTGTCCTCTTTTCTGCTTCATGTGTCCCCCCAGTAGAGGGATTCTAGAGCATAGCAGTGGGTACTGACAACTGGAATACTCGCCCTCTGGTTAAGCCTGGGGGCCTATGGATATGACAAGCCCCATATGCAGGATCTTGGTCCAGCCACTGAAAGGCGTTACTTTAATACGGGACTCACGCTGCAGGTCTCAATGCATGTCTGTGCCCTAGGCGGCCGTCAAGCACTGGCGTGGCCTTTCAGACAATGCAGGTTTTCCCACATTGAACGTTGGACAACATGCCAAACACTAGATTTCTGGCCATGGGGAAGGAGGAATTCTAATTTCTGCATCACGTTCACCCCTGGGCAGTGATTGGAGATAAGGTCTAGGTTCTGAAGCATGAAAACCGAGGTTGGGAAGAGATGAAGACCTACCGCCATAGCGGGTCCTATGTGTCCAGGTTGGGGCCAGCTGTCTGGGTGTCGTTTGGGATGTCTTGTATCAGGCTGTGCCAGACAGGGCATTAGTATACAGGGTGGGCTGTATAATTGCTTTACAATCGAGTGGCATGCATTAGAAAATCATTAGGGGTTTCTTATTAGCAGCATAGGGCAAAGTTTTTCTTCTGGAGGGCAGGCAGCATGCTGCATTGTGGCATCGGAATTCCCAAACTGGAGGGCTTATGGGCCAGGACAGTGAGGATGGAAGTCTGAGAACACAAGCTAGGCTTAGGTTTCGGGGCAAGGACATGGCAGGCACACTCTGCAGAGCTGAATTGAGATCTCATGCCTCTGAAGTCAGGTCGAGGTTCAGACTTTGGCTCAGGTTTGAGTTTCTGTCCATGTTGGCCCCTTCAGGAAGGGGGGGCATTATGAGGCCATGGGGGTTTTCCCACTATTGGAGTTGTGAGATGCTCCAAACCGCAAGGATTCCTTCTGTGGGACAATTAAGATTTGTTGGATGGCTCCAGGACGTCTTATAAGGTATTTTTCCAGAACAGGGTTCTAAGTATGGATGCCTGGGCAGCCAGCCTCACATTCCAATTGTCTCCTAGCAACAAGAAACGTTTGATCTGCTGGCTTGGGGTAGCAACAGAGGGGGCTGAGTTGAAATGGACTTTCCTGAGGATGGTCTTAATGTTGGATTGAGTCCATGGAGTCCTTGGTATGGGGCAGTGGCACCAGGGCCCTGAAGGATTCTCCTAACTAGAGGTTATGACAAAGCTCCAATGAGCAAGTTTTCCATGGGGAGACGAGATTTGTTCTCATTGGTGCCTCAGGAAACCACCATATGCTGGTATTGGAAACGAGGCCTCTGAGGAGAGATGCCTGGGAACCAAAGCAATGGATCTGATTAGGGCCTAGGATCCTGTCCGGATCAATATTCTTCTCTGGGGACATCTGTTGTCTGAGTGGAGGTAGTTGCTCAGCTGGTTTGAGATCACCCCTGATTGTCCTGGGCGGCCTACACTATTGGGATGGCCTCGGTGACTTTGGAGGTTTTTTTCATTTGCAAGGTTGTGGCCAATGGAATGGGAAGAATTCCCTTGAAAGGGAAGCACAGTCCTGAGGTGTGGCTCCAGGGACCCAAGTGTGGAGCGTGTGTGGTCCAGGGCTATTTGGACAAAAGTCTGAAAACACAAACTCCACTTAGGTTGTGGGATGTAGGTATGGCCGGCCCGATCTATAGACCGTGAGGAGAACTCATCGGCATATGAACAAAGGGCGAATGTGAGGTGCTTGCTCATGCTTTTTATTTTTTTTTTCTGGAAATGTGTCACCGATTGCCATGGAATGTCGGGGTGTCCTCATGGGCCATCGATGAGGCTCCCTTTCTGGGGATTTGACCAGATCCCAAGAGTTGGGGGTCATTCTGTCGTAAGGGAGGAGGCCTTTCTGGGTTTTTTTGTTTATTTTTATTTATTTATTTATTTTTATTACCTTAGGTGGACCACCAAAAGAGGGATTCCAGAGCAGAGTCGTGGGTGGGGGCAACTGGACAACCAGACCTCTGGTTAACATTGGGACCTAAGAACATGGCAAGCCCCATATGTGGGCTCTTGGTCCAGACACGGAGAGGCCTTCCTTGAGGATAGGTCTCGCACTGAGTTTCACAATGTGTTTTTGTGCCCAAGGAGCCCCTCAAGTCAGGGCGTGGCCTAATGTACCATGCTGGTTTCTCCTACACTGAACGTTGCACAATATGGCAACCAAAAGTTTTCTGGCCATGGGGAAGAAGGAGTTCTATTTTCTGCAACTCTTTCACTCCTGGACTGTGATTGGATTTAAGGTCTAGGTTCTGAAGCCTGAAAACTGAGGTTGGGAAGAGATGAAGACCTAAGGCCATGGTGTGTCTGATGTGCTCAGTGTTCGGCCAGCTGTTGAGTGTGGGTTGGGAGGTGCAGGCTCAGGCTGTGGCAGACAGGGAATTAATGCCCAGGCTAGACTGTATCATTAGGGTGCAGTCGAGTTTCGTGCAGGATGGTACTCATTTGTGGTTACTGGGTAGCCCCAAAGGGCAACGTTTTTCTTCTGGAGGGAAGACACAGTGCCACATAGTGGCTCCAGAATTCCCAAACTGGAAGGCTTGTGGGCCAGGAGTGTGAGGAAAAAATTCTGAGAACACAAGCCAGACTTAGATTTCGGGGTGAGGGGACGGCAGGCACCCTCTGCAGAGATGATTCGAGATCCCGTATACCTGAAGACAGGCTAGGATCAGAAGTTGGCTTTGGTCGGAGTTTCTGTCCATGACGGCCCCTTCATGAAGGGGAGGGTGTCACGAGGACATGGAGGTTTTCCCACGATGGGAATTGTGAGATGCTCCAAACCGCAATGATTCCTTCTGTGGGACAGTCGAGACCTGTTGGATGGCTCCAGGACATCCCATAAGGAAGTTATCCAGAGCAGGGTCTAAGGATGGATGCCTGGGCAGCCTGCCTCCCATTCCAGGTGTCTCATAGAGCCAAGGCAAGTTCGATCTGCTGGATCTAGGGGAGCAACCGAGGTGGGTGTGTTGAAATGGGTGAGTTGAGGATGGGTCATAATGTGCATTTGTGTCCAAGTTGACCTTGGAATTCGGTGCTTGATCCGGGGCCTAGAGGGATGTTCATAACCGGAGGTTTTGATGGAGCTCTAAAGAGTATGTTTCCTATGTAGAGAAGAGAATTGTTTTGATGAGTGCCTAAGGAATCTCCCATATGCTGGTATTGGAAACCAGGCCTCTGAGGAGAGATGACTGGAATCAAAAGCAATGGATCTGATTAGGGCCTAAGTGCCTGTCCAGTTCAATCTTATTCTCTGGGGATATCTGTCTCTGGGTCTGAGTAGAGGTAGTTTCCTAACTTGTGAGAGATCATCCCTGTTTGTCCTGGGCAGCCAACACTATTCGGATGGCCTCGGGGAGATTGGAGGATACTCCTAATCTATAGGGTTGTGGCCAATGGAAATGGCAGAATTCCCCTGGAGAGGGAAGCCACAGTCCTGAGGTGTGGCTCCAGGGGCCCCAACTTGGATGGTGTGTGGGCCAGGACTGTGGGGACAGAAGTCTGAAAACACAAACTCAGCTTAGGTTTGGGGATGTATGTATGAAGGCTCAATCTACAGACCGTGAGAATTTTCCGGGCTATGAACAAAGGGCGAGTATGTGGCGCTTGCTCAGGCTTTTGTCTCTGGATTTTGTGTCAACGGTGGCCGCGGAATGTCGGGGTGTCCTCAAGGGCCATGGACAATTCTTTCTCTGATGATTTGGCCTGATCCCAAATCATTCTGTGGATGGGAAGAGAGTTGGGATCACTCTGTGGATGGGAAGAGTCTTTTCTGTATTTTTTTTTTTACCTCAGGTGTCCCACCAAAGAGGGATTCCAGAGTAGAGCCCTGAGAGGGGTGACTAGACATCTCGAACTATGGTTGAGATTGGGGGACTAGGGGCCTGGTAAGCCCCATATGTGGGCTGTTGTTCCAGTCACTAAGAGGCTTTACATGAGGATAGGGCTCACGCTGAGGGTCACAATGTGTGTTTGTGCACATTGTGGCCCTCAGGGATAGGTGGGGCCTCCTAGTCCATGCTGCTTTCTCCTACAATGAACATTGGACAACATGCCAACCACTAGGTTTCTTGCCAAGGCGAAGGAGAAGTTCTGATTCTTGCATCACGTTCACTCCTGAGCAGTGAGTGGAGATAAGGTCTAGGTTCTGAAGGTGAAAACTGAGGTTGGGTAGAGATGATGGCCTAAAGCCATTGTGGGTGTGATATGCTCTGTGTACGGCCAGCTTTCTGGGTGTTGGACTGGAGGTCTGCCCTCAGGCTGTGTCAGACAGGGCTTTAGTGCACAGGCTAGACTGTATAATTGGGGTATGGTCGAGTGGCATGCAGGTTGTTACTCATTTGGCGTTTCTGGTTAGCCCTATAGGGCAACATTTTTCTTCTGGAGGGCAGGCAGAGTGCTGCATTGTGTCTCCAGAATTGCCAAACTGGAGGGGTGTGGCCAGGATTGTGAGGAAGGAAGTCTGAAAACACAAGCTAGCACGAGTTTTGGGGCCAAGAGCATGGCCGGCCCACTCTGCAGAGGCTGAATCGAGATCTCCTGCAGGTGAGGACAGGGCGAGTATCAGATGTTGCCTCAAGCTGGAGTTTGTGTCCATGACGGCCCCTTCCTGAAGGGGGTGGGGGCGTCATGAGGCCAGGGAGGTTTCCCTACGCTGGGAGTTGTGAGCTGCTCCAAACTTCCAAGTTTCCTTCTTCAGGACAGTCGAGTACTATTGGATGGTTCCAGGATGCCCCATACAGAAAGACTCGAGAGCAGGGCCGTAAGCATGGATGCCGAGAAACGCCAACTCACCTTCCCATTGCCTGGTCGAGACAAGGCACGCTCAATCTGCGGGCTCTTGGGTGAGCTACCCAGAAGGCTGAGTTTAAATGGACTCTCCTGAGGATGAGTCATAATGTGGGTTGGTGGCCATGGAGACCTTGGAATGTGGCAGTAGCTAAGGGACTCTGCAGGATTCTCCAACCCGAAGGGCTTGACACAACCCCAACAAGGAAGCTTCCCATGTGGAGATGAGAGGTCTTCTGTCTGGTGCCTCAGGACAGCCCCGTATGCTGGTCTTCGAACCCAGGCCTCTGAGGAGTGATACCTAGACACCAAAGCAAGAGTTCATAATAGGGCCTAGGGGCCTGTCTGGTTCAATCTTCTGTCTCTGCGGATATCTGTCTGTGTGTCTGCATGGAGGTAGTAGTTGCTCAGCTTGTGTCATAATGCCCCTATTTGTCCAGTGCGGCTTGCGGTAGTGGGATGTCCTTGGGGACTTTGAGGTTTCTACTATTTTGTAGAGTTGTGGCCAATGGAATGGGCAGTTTCTTAGGAGAGAGCAGGCACAGTACTGTGGTGTGGCTCCAGAGACCCCAGCCTGGAGGCTGTGTGGGACGTGGCTGTGCAGACAGACATCCAAAAACCCTAACTCAGCTCAGGTTTGGGGCCGAGGTTACGGCAGGCCTGATCTACAGTCCATGAGGGGAGTTCCTCTGGATATGAAAGAAGGGTGAGAGGGAGGCAGTCGCTCAGGCTTTTGTCTCTGGATGTTTTGTCCACAATGGCCGTTTAATGTAGGAGTTGCCTCATGGGTCGTAGAAGTCTCCCTCTCTGGTAGTTTGTCCAGCCCCCAAGAGTTTGGGGTCATTCTGTGGGAAGGGAAGTGTCCTCTTTTCTGCTTCATGTGTCCCCCCAGTAGAGGGATTCTAGAGCATAGCAGTGGGTACTGACAACTGGAATACTCGCCCTCTGGTTAAGCCTGGGGGCCTATGGATATGACAAGCCCCATATGCAGGATCTTGGTCCAGCCACTGAAAAACCTTACTTTAATACAGGACTCACGCTGCAGGTCTCAATGCATGTCTGTGCCCTAGGCGGCCGTCAAGCACTGGCGTGGCCTTTCAGACAATGCAGGTTTTCCCACATTGAACGTTGGACAACATGCCAACCACAAGGTTTCTGGCCATGGGGAAGGAGGAATTCTAATTTCTGCATCATGTTCACCCCTGGGCAGTGATTGGAGATAAGGTCTAGGTTCTGAAGCATGAAAACCGAGGTTGGGAAGAGATGACGACCTACAGCCATAGCGGGTCCTATGTGTCCAGGTTGGGGCCAGCTGTCTGGGTGTCGTTTGGGATGTCTTGTCTCAGGCTGTGCCAGACAGGGCATTAGTATACAGGGTGGGCTGTATAATTGCTTTACAATCGAGTGGCATGCATTAGAAAATCATTTGGGGTTTCTTATTAGCAGCATAGGGCAAAGATTTTCTTCTGGAGGGCAGGCAGCATGCTGCATTGTGGCTTCGGAATTCCCAAACTGGAGGGCTTATGGGCCAGGAGAGTGAGGACGGAAGTCTGAGAACACAAGCTAGGCTTAGGTTTCGGGGCAAGGACATGGCAGGCACACTCTGCAGAGCTGAATTGAGATCTCATGCGTCTGAAGTCAGGTCGATGTTCAGACTTTGGCTCAGGTTTGAGTTTCTGTCCATGTTGGCCCCTTCAGAAAGGGGGGGGGGCATTATGAGGCCATGGGGGTTTTCCCACTATTGGAGTTGTGAGATGCTCCAAACCGCAAGGATTCCTTCTGTGGGACAATTAAGATTTGTTGGATGGCTCCAGGACGTCTTATAAGGTATTTTTCCAGAACAGGGTTCTAAGTATGGATGCCTGGGCAGCCAGCCTCACATTCCAATTGTCTCCTAGCAACAAGAAACGTTTGATCTGCTGGCTTGGGGTAGCAACAGAGGTGGCTGAGTTGAAATGGACTTTCCTGAGGATGGTCTTAATGTTGGATTGAGTCCATGGAGTCCTTGGTATGGGGCAGTGGCACCAGGGCCCTGAAGGATTCTCCTAACCAGAGGTTATGACAAAGCTCCAATGAGCAAGTTTTCCATGGGGAGACGAGATTTGTTCTCATTGGTGCCTCAGGAAACCACCATATGCTGGTATTGGAAACGAGGCCTCTGAGGAGAGATGCCTGGAAACCAAAGCAATGGATCTGATTAGGGCCTAGGATCCTGTCCGGATCAATATTCTTCTCTGGGGACATCTGTTGTCTGAGTGGAGGTAGTTGCTCAGCTGGTTTGAGATCACCCCTGATTGTCCTGGGCGGCCTACACTATTGGGATGGCCTCGGTGACTTTGGAGGTTTTTTCATTTGCAAGGTTGTGGCCAATGGAATGGGAAGAATTCCCTTGAAAGGGAAGCACAGTCCTGAGGTGTGGCTCCAGGGACCCAAGTGTGGAGCGTGTGTGGTCCAGGGCTATTTGGACAAAAGTCTGAAAACACAAACTCCACTTAGGTTGTGGGATGTAGGTATGGCCGGCCCGATCTATAGACCGTGAGGAGAACTCATCGGCATATGAACAAAGGGCGAATGTGAGGTGCTTGCTCATGCTTTTTATTTTTTTTTTCTGGAAATGTGTCACCGATTGCCATGGAATGTCGGGGTGTCCTCATGGGCCATCGATGAGTCTCCCTTTCTGGGGATTTGACCAGATCCCAAGAGTTGGGGGTCATTCTGTCGTAAGGGAGGAGGCCTTTCTGTTTTTTTTTGTTTATTTTTATTTATTTATTTATTTTTTTTACCTTAGGTGGACCACCAAAAGAGGGATTCCAGAGCAGAGTCGTGGGTGGGGGCAACTGGACAACCAGACCTCTGGTTAACATTGGGACCTAAGAACATGGCAAGCCCCATATGTGGGCTCTTGGTCCAGACACGGAGAGGCCTTCTTAGAGGATAGGTCTCGCAATGAGTTTCACAATGTGTTTTTGTGCCCAAGGAGCCCCTCAAGTCAGGGCGTGGCCTAATGTACCATGCTGGTTTCTCCTACACTGAACGTTGCACAATATGGCAACCAAAAGTTTTCTGGCCATGGGGAAGAAGGAGTTCTATTTTCTGCAACTCTTTCACTCCTGGACTGTGATTGGATTTAAGGTCTAGGTTCTGAAGCCTGAAAACTGAGGTTGGGAAGAGATGAAGACCTAAGGCCATGGTGTGTCAGATGTGCTCAGTGTTCGGCCAGCTGTTGAGTGTGGGTTGGGAGGTGCAGGCTCAGGCTGTGGCAGACAGGGAATTAATGCCCAGGCTAGACTGTATCATTGGGGTTCAGTCGAGTTTCGTGCAGGATGGTACTCATTTGTTGTAACTGGGTAGCCCAAAAGGGCAACGTTTTTCTTCTGGAGGGAAGACACAGTGCCACATAGTGGCTCCAGAATTCCCAAACTGGAAGGCTTGTGGGCCAGGAGTGTGAGGAAAAAATTCTGAGAACACAAGCCAGACTTAGATTTCGGGGTGAGGGGACGGCAGAGACCCTCTGCAGAGATGATGCAGAAATCAGAACTCCTCCTTACCCATGGAAAGAAACCTCGTGGTTGGCATGTTGTCCAACGTTCAGTGTAGGATAAACCAGCATTCACCCTGAGGCCCCGTTCATTTTTGTGTGCGACCAGGGCATAAACACGCATTGTGACCCTCAGAGTGAGTCCTGGCCTCTAGTAAGTCCTCTCAGTGGCTGGACCATTAGATGTCATAATGGGCTTGACATGTCCCTATTCCCTAATATTTAACCAGATTTCTGGTTGTCCAGTCTCCCCTCCCCAGGGCTCTACTCTGGAATCCCTCATTTGGTACGATACCTGAGGTTAAATGAGAAAACAAAACAAAACAACAACAACAACAACTACAAACCGAACTTCTTCCATTCCACAGAATGACCCAAACTCTTTTGATGGGGCCAACCCCCCAGAGAGCAAGACTCCTCCATTTCCCATGAAGTTACACGGAAATTTCACGACCATGAGTGACACGATATCCAGAATCCAAAACTTGAGCAAGAGCCTCACACTCCCCCTTTTTGCATATCCCGAAGGGTTCTCCTCATGGTCTGTAGCTCAGTCCTGCCATTCCTATGACCCAAAACATAAGCCGCGTTTGTGCTTTCAGTCAACTGTCCAAACAGCCCTGGCCTACACACCCTACAGGTTCAGGCCCCTGGAGCCAAACCTGAGGACTGTACTTGCCCTCTCCAAAGGAATTGTGTGTGCCCATTCCAATGGCCACAACCCTACTAATATTATAAACCTCCAAAGTCCCTGAGGCCATCCCAATAGTGGTGGCTTCCCAGGACAAGCAGGAGCAATCTGAGACCATCTGAGCACCTACCTGCACTTAGAGCCGTAGACAGATGTCTCCAGAGGTAAAAAGGAACAAACAGACCCCTAGGCACTAATTGGATCAATTGCTTTGGTTTTCAGCATCTCTCCTCAGAGGCCTGGATTTCAATACCAGCATGTGGCTGTTTCTTGACTCACCCATCAGAACAAATCTCATCTACACATGGGAAACTTGCACGTTGGAGCTGTGTCAAAGCCTCTGTTTAGGAGAACCCTTCAGGGCCCCAGGGCCACCGCTTCATTCCAAGGACTCCATAGACAAAAAACCATATTAGGACACATCCACAGGAGAGTCCATTTCAACTCAGCCTCCTCAGTTGCTCCCCCAGATCCAGCATATCTAACCTGTCTTGTAGCTAGGAGAAAATTGGAATGCGAGGTGGGATACCCAGCCATCCATCCTCAGAACCATGCTTGGAATCCTTGGCCCTGCGCCAACCAACAGGTCTCAATTGTCCTGGAGAAGAATCTTTGCAGTTTGGAGCTTCTCACAACTCCCGTCGTGGAAAAACCCCCATGGCCTCGTGATTCCTCCCCTTCATGGAGGGGCCATCAGGGACGGAAAGTCCAACCTGAGGGATCGTCTGATCCTCACCCTGACTTCAGATGCACGAGATCTCGATTCAGGTCTGTAGATTGAGCCTGCCATGTTCTCACGCATGAAAACTTAGCCTAGCTTGTGTTCTCAGACTTCCGTCCTCAGACTACTGGCCCACAAGCCCTCCAGTTTGGCAATCCAGAACTACAATTCCGCACTCTGCCTGCCCTCCAGAAGAAGAACATTGCACTCTGGGGCTACCCAGAAACCCCAAATGAGAATCAACCTGCACGCCATTTGGCTGTACACCAAATATATAGGCTGATCTGGGCACAATTGCCCTTTCTGACACAGCCTGAGCCTGGACCTCCTGGCCCCACCCAGACAGCTGGCCGCACACTGAGCACATCGGACCCGCCATGGCCTTAGGTGGTCATCTCTACCCAACCTCGGTTTTCAGGCTTCTGAACCTAGACGTTAACTCCCATCACTGCCCAGGTTGAAAATGATGCAGAAATCAGAACTCGTTCCCTTGGAAAGAAACCTCGTGATTGGCATGTTGTCCATCGTTCAGTGTACTTGAAACCAGTGTGGCACATGAGGCCTAGCCCATGCTCTAGGGCCACATTGGTCACAAACACCCATTGTGACCCTCAGCCTGAGCTCGGTCCTCAGGTAAGGCCTCATAGTGGCTGCATGAAGAGACAGCATATTGGGCTTGCCATGCCCCTAGGCCCCAGTTTTTAACCATAGTTCGGGTTGTCCCTTCACTTTTCCCGTGGGCACTGCTTTGGAATTCCTCTTTTCCTCGGAACATGAGGTAACACACCTGAAAGGAGTCCTCCCCTCCCACAGATTGACGAGAAACAATTGGGATCGGACCAGATCCACAGAGAGGAAGATTCGTCCATGGCCCATGAGGACTCCCCGACATTCCACGGCCATCGCTGATACAAAATCCAGAGACCAAAGCCTAAGCAAGTGCCTCAGACTCACTCTTTCTTCTTATCCTGAAGAGTTCTTCTCATGGTTTGTAGATCGGGCCTGCCATACCTACGTCCCCAACCTAAGCTGAGTTTGTTTTTTCAGACTTCTGTCCTCAAAGTCCTGGGCCACTGACCCTCCAGGCTGGCCCCCTGGAGCCACACATTAGGACTGTGCATACGCAATCGATGGGAATTCTGCCCATTCCATTGTCCAAAATCGTACAAATTAGGAGAACCCTCCAAAGTCCCTGAGGACATCCCAATGATGTAGGTCACCCGGGACAAACAAGGGGGGTCTGATACCAGCTGAGCATCTACCTCCACTCATACCATACATGGATCTCCCCAGAGAAGAAGATTAAACCAGACAGGACCCTAGGCCATAATCGGATCCTTTGCTTAGGTTTACAGGCATGTCTCCTCGAAAGCCTGGATTCCAATAGCAGCATAGGGGATTTCCTGAGGCATCCATCAGAACAAATCTCGTCACCCAAAGGTAACTTGTGCATGGGAGCTATGTCAAAAGCTTAGGAGAATATTTCAGGGTCCCGGTGCCACTGTCCCATTCCAAGGCCCTTATGGACACAAACACACATTAGGACCCATCCTCAGGAAAGTCCATTTCAAGTCAGCCACCCCGGTTGCTCCCGCAGAGCCATCGGATCTAAACTGTCTTGATGCTAGAAGACAATTGGAATGCGAGGCGGGATTCCCAGGCATACCACCTCGAATGGTGCTCTGGAGTCATTCCATATGGGATGCCCTGGAACTTTCCAACAGGTCTGAATTGTCCCGCATGGAATCATTGAAGGGGGCATCTCACAACTCCCAACGTGGGAAAACCTTCATGGACTCGAGATTCCGCTCCCTTCATGAAGGGGCCGTCATGTACAGAAACTCCAACCTGAGCCAACGTCTGATCCTCGCCCTGACTTCAGATGCATGAGATATTGGTTCAGATCTACAGGGGTACCTACCGTGCCCTCGCCCTGAAACCCAAGTCTAGCTTGTGTTCTCAGACTTCCGTCCTCACACTCCTGGCCCAGAAGCCCTCAAGTCTGGCAATTCCGGACCCCATGCAGCACTCTGCCTGCCCTCTAGAAAAAAAATATTGCCTCTTGAGCTGCCCAGGCACCTTATATGAGGTTAAACCTACACGGCACTCGACTGTACCCAAATTATATAGTCTAACCTGGGCACTAATGCACTGTCTGACACAACCTGAGCCCGGACCTCCTGACCAACACCTGGACAGCTGACCGCACCCTGAGCACATCAGACCCGCCATGGCCTTAGGTCATCATCTCATCCCGAACTCAGTTTTCATGCTTCCGAATCTAGACCTTATCTCCAATTCTTCCCAGGGGTGAGTGTGATGCAGAAATCAGAACTCCTCCTTACCCATGGAAAGAAACCTTGTGGTTGGCATGTTGTCCAACGTTCAGTGTAGGATAAACCAGCATTCACCCTGAGGCCCCGCCCATTTTTGTGTGCGACCAGGGCATAAACACGCATTGTGACCCTCAGAGTGAGTCCTGGCCTCTAGTAAGTCCTCTCAGTGGCTGGACCTTTAGATGTCATAATGGGCTTGACATGTCACTATTCCCTAATATTTAACCAGATTTCTGGTTGTCCAGTCTCCCCTCCCCAGGGCTCTACTCTGGAATCCCTCATTTGGTCGTATACCTGAGGTTAAATGAGAAAACAAAACAAAACAACAACAACAACAACAACAAACCGAACTTCTTCCATTCCACAGATGACCCAAATTCTTTTGACGCGGCCAAACCCCCAGAGAGTAAGACTCCTCCATTTCCCATGAAGTTACCCGGAAATTTCACGACCATGAGTGACACGATATCCAGAATCAAAAACTTGAGCAAGAGCCTCACACTCCCCCTTTTTGCATATCCCGAAGGGTTCTCCTCATGGTCTGTAGCTCAGTCCTGCCATTCCTATGACCCAAAACATAAGACGCGTTTGTGCTTTCAGTCAACTGTCCAAACAGCCCTGTACTACACAACCTACAGTCTCAGGCCCCTGGAGCCAAACCTGAGGACTGTACTTGCCCTCTCCAAGGGAATTGTGTGTGCCCATTCCAATGGCCACAACCCTACTAATATTATAAACCTCCAAAGTCCCTGAGGCCATCCCAATAGTGGTGGCTTCCCAGGACAACCAGGAGCAATCTGAGACCATCTGAGCACCTACCTGCACTTAGAGCCGTAGACAGATGTCTCCAGAGGTAAAAAGGAACAAACAGACCCCTAGGCACTAATCGGATCAATTGCTTTGGTTTTCAGGCATCTCTCCTCAGAGGCCTGGATTTCAATACCAGCATGTGGCTGTTTCTTGACTCACCCATCAGAACAAATCTCATCTACACATGGGAAACTTGCACGTTGGAGCTGTGTCAAAGCCTCTGTTTAGGAGAACCCTTCAGGGCCCCAGGGCCACCGCTTCATTCCAAGGACTCCATAGACAAAAAACCATATTAGGACACATCCACAGGAGAGTCCATTTCAACTCAGCCTCCTCAGTTGCTCCCCCAGATCCAGCATATCTAACCTGTCTTGTAGCTAGGAGAAAATTGGTTGCGAGGTGGGATACCCAGCCATCCATCCTCAGAACCATGCTTGGAATCCTTGGCCCTGCGCCAACCAACAGGTCTCAATTGTCCTGGAGAAGAATCTTTGCAGTTTGGAGCTTCTCACAACTCCCGTCGTGGAAAAACCCCCATGGCCTCGTGATTCCTCCCCTTCATGGAGGGGCCATCAGGGACGGAAAGTCCAACCTGAGGGATCGTCTGATCCTCACCCTGACTTCAGATGCACGAGATCTCGATTCAGGTCTGTAGATTGAGCCTGCCATGTTCTCACCCATGAAAACTTAGCCTAGCTTGTGTTCTCAGACTTCCGTCCTCAGACTACTGGCCCACAAGCCCTCCAGTTTGGCAATCCAGAACTACAATTCCGCACTCTGCCTGCCCTCCAGAAGAAGAACATTGCACTCTGGGGCTACCCAGAAACCCCAAATGAGAATCAACCTGCACGCCATTTGGCTGTACACCAAATATATAGGCTGATCTGGGCACAATTGCCCTTTCTGACACAGCCTGAGCCTGGACCTCCTGGCCCCACCCAGACAGCTGGCCGCACACTGAGCACATCGGACCCGCCATGGCCTTAGGTGGTCATCTCTACCCAACCTCGGTTTTCAGGCTTCTGAACCTAGACGTTAACTCCCATCACTGCCCAGGTTGAAAATGATGCAGAAATCAGAAATCGTTCCCTTGGAAAGATACCTCGTGATTGGCATGTTGTCCATCGTTCAGTGTACTTGAAACCAGTGTGGCACATGAGGCCTAGCCCATGCTCTAGGAACACATTGGTCACAAACACACATTGTGACCCTCAGCCTGAGCTCGGTCCTCAGGTAAGGCCTCATAGTGGCTGCATGAAGAGACAGCATATTGGGCTTGCCATGCCCCTAGGCCCCAATTTTTAACCATAGTTCATGTTGTCCCTTCACTTTTCCCGAGGGCACTGCTTTGGAATTCCTGTTTTCCTCGGAACATGAGGTAACACACCTGAAAGGAGTACTCCCCTCCCGGAGATTGATGAGAAACAATTGGGATCGCACCAGATCCACAGAGAGGAAGATTCATCAATGGCCCATGAGGACTCCCCGACATTCCACGGCCATCGCTAATACAAAATCCAGAGACCAAAGCCTAAGCAAGTGCCTCAGACTCATTCTTTCTTCATATCCTGAAGAGTTCTTCTCATGGTTTGTAGATCGGGCCTGCCATACCTACGTCCCCAACCTAAGCTGAGTTTGTTTTTTCAGACTTCTGTCCTCAAAGTCCTGGGCCACTGACCCTCCAGGCTGGGCCCCTGGAGCCACACATTAGGACTGTGCATACGCAATCGATGGGAATTCTGCCCATTCCATTGTCCAAAATCGTACAAATTAGGAGAACCCTCCAAAGTCCCTGAGGACATCCCAATGGTGTAGGTCACCTGGGACAAACAAGGGGGGTCTGATACCAGCTGAGCATCTACCTCCACTCATACCATACATGGATCTCCTCAGAGAAGAAGATTGAACCAGACAGGACCCTAGGCCATAATCGGATCCTTTGCTTAGGTTTACAGGCATGTCTCCTCGAAAGCCTGGATTCCAATAGCAGCATAGGGGATTTCCTGAGGCATCCATCAGAACAAATCTCGTCTCCCAAAGTTAACTTGTGCATGGGAGCTATGTCAAAAGCTTAGGAGAATATTTCAGGGTCCCGGTGCCACTGTCCCATTCCAAGGCCCTTATGGACACAAACACACATTAGGACCCATCCTCAGGAAAGTCCATTTCAAGTCAGACACCCCGGTTGCTCCCGCAGAGCCATCAGATCTAAACTGTCTTGATGCTAGAAGACAATTGGAATGCGAGGCGGGCTTCCCAGGCATACAACCTCGAATGGTGCTCTGGAGTCATTCCATATGGGATGCCCTGGAACTTTCCAACAGGTCTGAATTGTCCTGCATGGAATCATTGAAGGGGGCATCTCACAACTCCCAACGTGGGAAAACCTTCATGGACTCGAGATTCCGCTCCCTTCATGAAGGGGCCGTCATGTACAGAAACTCCAACCTGAGCCAACGACTGATCCTCGCCCTGACTTCAGATGCATGAGATATTGGTTTAGATCTACAGGGGTACCTGCTGTGCCCTCGCCCTGAAACCCAAGTCTAGCTTGTGTTCTCAGACTTCCGTCCTCACACTCCTGGCCCAGAAGCCCTCAAGTTTGGCAATTCCGGACCCCATGCAGCACTCTGCCTGCCCTCTAGAAAAAAAATATTGCCTCTTGAGCTGCCCAGGCACCTTATATGAGGTTAAACCTACACGGCACTCGACTGTACCCAAATTATATAGTCTAACCTGGGCACTAATGCACTGTCTGACACAACCTGAGCCCGGACCTCCTGACCAACACCTGGACAGATGACCGCACACTGAGCACATCAGACCCGCCATGGCCTTAGGTCATCATGTCATCCCGACCTCAGTTTTCATGCTTTTGAATCTAGACCTTATCTCCAATCACTTCCCAGGGGTGAGTGTGATGCAGAAATCAGAACTCCTCCTTACCCATGGAAAAAAACCTTGTGGTTGGCATGTTGTCCAACGTTCAGTGTAGGATAAACCAGCATTCACCCTGAGGCCCCGCCCATTTTTCTGTGCGACCAGGGCATAAACACGCATTGTGACCCTCAGAGTGAGTCCTGGCCTCTAGTAAGTCCTCTCAGTGGCTGGACCATTAGATGTCATAATGGGCTTGACATGTCCCTATTCCCTAATATTTAACCAGATTTCTGGTTGTCCAGTCTCCCCTCCCCAGGGCTCTACTCTGGAATCCCTCATTTGGTCGGATACCTGACGTTAAATAAGAAAACAAAACAAAACAACAACAACAACAACAACAACAAACCGAACTTCTTCCATTCCACAGATGACCCAAATTCTTTTGACGCGGCCAAACCCCCAGAGAGTAAGACTCCTCCATTTCCCATGAAGTTACCCGGAAATTTCACGACCATGAGTGACACGATATCCAGAATCAAAAACTTGAGCAAGAGCCTCACACTCCCCCTTTTTGCATATCCCGAAGGGTTCTCCTCATGGTCTGTAGCTCAGTCCTGCCATTCCTATGACCCGAAACATAAGACGCATTTGTGCTTTCAGTCAACTGTCCAAACAGCCCTGTACTACACAACCTACAGTCTCAGGCCCCTGGAGCCAAACCTGAGGATTGTACTTGCCCTCTCCAAGGGAATTGTGTGTGCCCATTCCAATGGCCACAACCCTACTAATATTATAAACCTCCAAAGTCCCTGAGGCCATCCCAATAGTGGTGGCTTCCCAGGACAACCAGGAGCAATCTGAGACAATCTGAGCACCAACCTGCACTTAGAGCCGTAGACAGATGTCTCCAGAGGTAAAAAGGAACAAACAGACCCCTAGGCACTAATCGGATCAATTGCTTTGGTTTTCAGGCATCTCTCCTCAGAGGCCTGGATTTCAATACCAGCATGTGGCTGTTTCTTGACTCACCCATCAGAACAAATCTCATCTACACATGGGAAACTTGCACGTTGGAGCTGTGTCAAAGCCTCTGTTTAGGAGAACCCTTCAGGGCCCCAGGGCCACCGCTTCATTCCAAGGACTCCATAGACAAAAAACCATATTAGGACACATCCACAGGAGAGTCCATTTCAACTCAGCCTCCTCAGTTGCTCCCCCAGATCCAGCATATCTAACCTGTCTTGTAGCTAGGAGAAAATTGGTTGCGAGGTGGGATACCCAGCCATCCATCCTCAGAACCATGCTTGGAATCCTTGGCCCTGCGCCAACCAACAGGTCTCAATTGTCCTGGAGAAGAATCTTTGCAGTTTGGAGCTTCTCACAACTCCCGTCGTGGAAAAACCCCCATGGCCTCGTGATTCCTCCCCTTCATGGAGGGGCCATCAGGGACGGAAAGTCCAACCTGAGGGATCGTCTGATCCTCACCCTGACTTCAGATGCACGAGATCTCGATTCAGGTCTGTAGATTGAGCCTGCCATGTTCTCACCCATGAAAACTTAGCCTAGCTTGTGTTCTCAGACTTCCGTCCTCAGACTACTGGCCCACAAGCCCTCCAGTTTGGCAATCCAGAACTACAATTCCGCACTCTGCCTGCCCTCCAGAAGAAGAACATTGCACTCTGGGGCTACCCAGAAACCCCAAATGAGAATCAACCTGCACGCCATTTGGCTGTACACCAAATATATAGGCTGATCTGGGCACAATTGCCCTTTCTGACACAGCCTGAGCCTGGACCTCCTGGCCCCACCCAGACAGCTGGCCGCACACTGAGCACATCGGACCCGCCATGGCCTTAGGTGGTCATCTCTACCCAACCTCGGTTTTCAGGCTTCTGAACCTAGACGTTAACTCCCATCACTGCCCAGGTTGAAAATGATGCAGAAATCAGAACTCGTTCCCTTGGAAAGAAACCTCGTGGTTGGCATGTTGTCCATCGTTCAGTGTACTTGAAACCAGTGTGGCACATGAGGCCTAGCCCATGCTCTAGGGCCACATTGGTCACAAACACCCATTGTGACCCTCAGCCTGAGCTCGGTCCTCAGGTAAGGCCTCATAGTGGCTGCATGAAGAGACAGCATATTGGGCTTGCCATGCCCCTAGGCCCCAGTTTTTAACCATAGTTCGGGTTGTCCCTTCACTTTTCCCGTGGGCACTGCTTTGGAATTCCTCTTTTCCTCGGAACATGAGGTAACACACCTGAAAGGAGTCCTCCCCTCCCACAGATTGACGAGAAACAATTGGGATCGGACCAGATCCACAGAGAGGAAGATTCGTCCATGGCCCATGAGGACTCCCTGACATTCCACGGCCATCGCTGATACAAAATCAGAGACCAAAGCCTAAGCAAGTGCCTCAGACTCACTCTTTCTTCTTATCCTGAAGAGTTCTTCTCATGGTTTGTAGATCGGGCCTGCCATACCTACGTCCCCAACCTAAGCTGAGTTTGTTTTTTCAGACTTCTGTCCTCAAAGTCCTGGGCCACTGACCCTCCAGGCTGGGCCCCTGGAGCCACACATTAGGACTGTGCATACGCAATCGATGGGAATTCTGCCCATTCCATTGTCCAAAATCGTACAAATTAGGAGAACCCTCCAAAGTCCCTGAGGACATCCCAATGATGTAGGTCACCCGGGACAAACAAGGGGGGTCTGATACCAGCTGAGCATCTACCTCCACTCATACCATACATGGATCTCCCCAGAGAAGAAGATTAAACCAGACAGGACCCTAGGCCATAATCGGATCCTTTGCTTAGGTTTACAGGCATGTCTCCTCGAAAGCCTGGATTCCAATAGCAGCATAGGGGATTTCCTGAGGCATCCATCAGAACAAATCTCGTCTCCCAAAGGTAACTTGTGCATGGGAGCTATGTCAAAAGCTTAGGAGAATATTTCAGGGTCCCGGTGCCACTGTCCCATTCCAAGGCCCTTATGGACACAAACACACATTAGGACCCATCCTCAGGAAAGTCCATTTCAAGTCAGCCACCCCGGTTGCTCCCGCAGAGCCATCGGATCTAAACTGTCTTGATGCTAGAAGACAATTGGAATGCGAGGCGGGCTTCCCAGGCATACCACCTCGAATGGTGCTCTGGAGTCATTCCATATGGGATGCCCTGGAACTTTCCAACAGGTCTGAATTGTCCCGCATGGAATCATTGAAGGGGGCATCTCACAACTCCCAACGTGGGAAAACCTTCATGGACTCGAGATTCCGCTCCCTTCATGAAGGGGCCGTCATGTACAGAAACTCCAACCTGAGCCAACGTCTGATCCTCGCCCTGACTTCAGATGCATGAGATATTGGTTCAGATCTACAGGGGTACCTGCTGTGCCCTCGCCCTGAAACCCAAGTCTAGCTTGTGTTCTCAGACTTCCATCCTCACACTCCTGGCCCAGAAGCCCTCAAGTTTGGCAATTCCGGACCCCATGCAGCACTCTGCCTGCCCTCTAGAAAAAAAATATTGCCTCTTGAGCTGCCCAGGCACCTTATATGAGGTTTAACCTACACGGCACTCGACTGTACCCAAATTATATAGTCTAACCTGGGCACTAATGCACTGTCTGACACAACCTGAGCCCGGACCTCCTGACCAACACCTGGACAGCTGACCGCACCCTGAGCACATCAGACCCGCCATGGCCTTAGGTCATCATCTCATCCCGAACTCAGTTTTCATGCTTCCGAATCTAGACCTTATCTCCAATTACTTCCCAGGGGTGAGTGTGATGCAGAAATCAGAACTCCTCCTTACCCATGGAAAGAAACCTTGTGGTTGGCATGTTGTCCAACGTTCAGTGTAGGATAAACCAGCATTCACCCTGAGGCCCCGCCCATTTTTGTGTGCGACCAGGGCATAAACACGCATTGTGACCCTCAGAGTGAGTCCTGGCCTCTAGTAAGTCCTCTCAGTGGCTGGACCATTAGATGTCATAATGGGCTTGACATGTCCCTATTCCCTAATATTTAACCAGATTTCTGGTTGTCCAGTCTCCCCTCCCCAGGGCTCTACTCTGGAATCCCTCATTTGGTACGATACCTGAGGTTAATTGAGAAAACAAAACAAAACAACAACAACAACAACTACAAACCGAACTTCTTCCATTCCACAGAATGACCCAAACTCTTTTGATGGGGCCAACCCCCCAGAGAGCAAGACTCCTCCATTTCCCATGAAGTTACACGGAAATTTCACGACCATGAGTGACACGATATCCAGAATCCAAAACTTGAGCCAGAGCCTCACACTCCCCCTTTTTGCATATCCCGAGGGTTCTCCTCATGGTCTGTAGCTCAGTCCTGCCATTCCTATGACCCAAAACATAAGCCGCGTTTGTGCTTTCAGTCAACTGTCCAAACAGCCCTGGCCTACACACCCTACAGGCTCAGGCCCCTGGAGCCAAACCTGAGGACTGTACTTGCCCTCTCCAAAGGAATTGTGTGTGCCCATTCCAATGGCCACAACCCTACTAATATTATAAACCTCCAAAGTCCCTGAGGCCATCCCAATAGTGGTGGCTTCCCAGGACAACCAGGAGCAATCTGAGACCATCTGAGCACCTACCTGCACTTAGAGCCGTAGACAGATGTCTCCAGAGGTAAAAAGGAACAAACAGACCCCTAGGCACTAATCGGATCAATTGCTTTGGTTTTCAGGCATCTCTCCTCAGAGGCCTGGATTTCAATACCAGCATGTGGCTGTTTCTTGACTCACCCATCAGAACAAATCTCATCTACACATGGGAAACTTGCACGTTGGAGCTGTGTCAAAGCCTCTGTTTAGGAGAACCCTTCAGGGCCCCAGGGCCACCGCTTCATTCCAAGGACTCCATAGACAAAAAACCATATTAGGACACATCCACAGGAGAGTCCATTTCAACTCAGCCTCCTCAGTTGCTCCCCCAGATCCAGCATATCTAACCTGTCTTGTAGCTAGGAGAAAATTGGAATGCGAGGTGGGATACCCAGCCATCCATCCTCAGAACCATGCTTGGAATCCTTGGCCCTGCGCCAACCAACAGGTCTCAATTGTCCTGGAGAAGAATCTTTGCAGTTTGGAGCTTCTCACAACTCCCGTCGTGGAAAAACCCCCATGGCCTCGTGATTCCTCCCCTTCATGGAGGGGCCATCAGGGACGGAAAGTCCAACCTGAGGGATCGTCTGATCCTCACCCTGACTTCAGATGCACGAGATCTCGATTCAGGTCTGTAGATTGAGCCTGCCATGTTCTCACCCATGAAAACTTAGCCTAGCTTGTGTTCTCAGACTTCCGTCCTCAGACTACTGGCCCACAAGCCCTCCAGTTTGGCAATCCAGAACTACAATTCCGCACTCTGCCTGCCCTCCAGAAGAAGAACATTGCACTCTGGGGCTACCCAGAAACCCCAAATGAGAATCAACCTGCACGCCATTTGGCTGTACACCAAATATATAGGCTGATCTGGGCACAATTGCCCTTTCTGACACAGCCTGAGCCTGGACCTCCTGGCCCCACCCAGACAGCTGGCCGCACACTGAGCACATCGGACCCGCCATGGCCTTAGGTCGTCATCTCTACCCAACCTCGGTTTTCAGGCTTCAGAACCTAGACGTTATCTCCCATCACTGCCCAGTTTGAAAATGATGCAGAAATCAGAAATCGTTCCCTTGGAAAGATACCTCGTGATTGGCATGTTGTCCATCGTTCAGTGTACTTGAAACCAGTGTGGCACATGAGGCCTAGCCCATGCTCTAGGAACACATTGGTCACAAACACACATTGTGACCCTCAGCCTGAGCTCGGTCCTCAGGTAAGGCCTCATAGTGGCTGCATGAAGAGACAGCATATTGGGCTTGCCATGCCCCTAGGCCCCAATTTTTAACCATAGTTCATGTTGTCCCTTCACTTTTCCCGTGGGCACTGCTTTGGAATTCCTCTTTTCCTCGGAACATGAGGTAACACACCTGAAAGGAGTCCTCCCCTCCCGGAGATTGATGAGAAACAATTGGGATCGCACCAGATCCACAGAGAGGAAGATTCATCAATGGCCCATGAGGACTCCCCGACATTCCACGGCCATCGCTAATACAAAATCCAGAGACCAAAGCCTAAGCAAGTGCCTCAGACTCATTCTTTCTTCATATCCTGAAGAGTACTTCTCATGGTTTGTAGATCGGGCCTGCCATACCTACGTCCCCAACCTAAGCTGAGTTTGTTTTTTCAGACTTCTGTCCTCAAAGTCCTGGGCCACTGACCCTCCAGGCTGGGCCCCTGGAGCCACACATTAGGACTGTGCATACGCAATCGATGGGAATTCTGCCCATTCCATTGTCCAAAATCGTACAAATTAGGAGAACCCTCCAAAATCCCTGAGGCCATCCCAATGGTGTAGGTCACCTGGGACAAACAAGGGGGGTCTGATACCAGCTGAGCATCTACCTCCACTCATACCATACATGGATCTCCCCAGAGAAGAAGATTGAACCAGACAGGACCCTAGGCCATAATCGGATCCTTTGCTTAGGTTTACAGGCATGTCTCCTCGAAAGCCTGGATTCCAATAGCAGCATAGGGGATTTCCTGAGGCATCCATCAGAACAAATCTCGTCTCCCAAAGGTAACTTGTGCATGGGAGCTATGTCAAAAGCTTAGGAGAATATTTCAGGGTCCCGGTGCCACTGTCCCATTCCAAGGCCCTTATGGACACAAACACACATTAGGACCCATCCTCAGGAAAGTCCATTTCAAGTCAGCCACACCGGTTGCTCCCGCAGAGCCATCAGATCTAAACTGTCTTGATGCTAGAAGACAATTGGAATGCGAGGCGGGCTTCCCAGGCATACAACCTCGAATGGTGCTCTGGAGTCATTCCATATGGGATGCCCTGGAACTTTCCAACAGGTCTGAATTGTCCTGCATGGAATCATTGAAGGGGGCATCTCACAACTCCCAACGTGGGAAAACCTTCATGGACTCGAGATTCCGCTCCCTTCATGAAGGGGCCGTCATGTACAGAAACTCCAACCTGAGCCAACGTCTGATCCTCGCCCTGACTTCAGATGCATGAGATATTGGTTTAGATCTACAGGGGTACCTGCTGTGCCCTCGCCCTGAAACCCAAGTCTAGCTTGTGTTCTCAGACTTCCGTCCTCACACTCCTGGCCCAGAAGCCCTCAAGTTTGGCAATTCCGGACCCCCATGCAGCACTCTGCCTGCCCTCTAGAAAAAAAATATTGCCTCTTGAGCTGCCCAGGCACCTTATATGAGGTTAAACCTACACGGCACTCGACTGTACCCAAATTATATAGTCTAACCTGGGCACTAATGCACTGTCTGACACAACCTGAGCCCGGACCTCCTGACCAACACCTGGACAGCTGACCGCACACTGAGCACATCAGACCCGCCATGGCCTTAGTTCATCATGTCATCCCGACCTCAGTTTTCATGCTTTTGAATCTAGACCTTATCTCCAATCACTTCCCAGGGGTGAGTGTGATGCAGAAATCAGAACTCCTCCTTACCCATGGAAAGAAACCTTGTGGTTGGCATGTTGTCCAACGTTCAGTGTAGGATAAACCAGCATTCACCCTGAGGCCCCGCCCATTTTTCTGTGCGACAAGAGCATAAACACGCATTGTGACCCTCAGAGTGAGTCCTGGCCTCTAGTAAGTCCTCTCAGTGGCTGGACCATTAGATGTCATAATGGGCTTGACATGTCCCTATTCCCTAATATTTAACCAGATTTCTGGTTGTCCAGTCTCCCCTCCCCAGGGCTCTACTCTGGAATCCCTCATTTGGTCGGATACCTGACGTTAAATAAGAAAACAAAACAAAACAACAACAACAACAACAACAAACCGAACTTCTTCCATTCCACAGAATGACCCAAACTCTTTTGACGGGGCCAAACCCCCAGAGAGTAAGACTCGTCCATTTCCCATGAAGTTACCCGGAAATTTCACGACCATGAGTGACACGATATCCAGAATCCAAAACTTGAGCAAGAGCCTCACACTCCCCCTTTTTGCATATCCCGAAGGGTTCTCCTCATGGTCTGTAGCTCAGTCCTGCCATTCCTATGACCCGAAACATAAGCCGCGTTTGTGCTTTCAGTCAACTGTTCAAACAGCCCTGGCCTACACACCCTACAGGCTCAGGCCCCTGGAGCCAAACCTGAGGACTGTACTTGCCCTCTCCAAGGGAATTGTGTGTGCCCATTCCAATGGCCACAACCCTACTAATATTATAAACCTCCAAAGTCCCTGAGGCCATCCCAATAGTGGTGGCTTCCCAGGACAACTAGGAGCAATCTGAGACCATCTGAGCACCTACCTGCACATAGAGCCGTAGACAGATGTCTCCAGAGGTAAAAAGGAACAAACAGTCCCCTAGGCACTGATCGGATCATTTGCTTTGGTTTTCAGGCATCTCTCCCCAGAGGCCTGGATTTCAATACCAGCATATGGCTGTTTCTTGACTCACCCATCAGAACAAATCTCATCTACACATGGGAAATTTGCACGTTGTAGCTGTGTCAAAGCCTCTGTTTAGGAGAACCCTTCAGGGCCCCAGTGCCACCGCTTCATTCCAAGGACTCCATAGACAAAAAACCATATTAGGACACATCCACAGGAGAGTCCATTTCAACTCAGCCTCCTCAGTTGCTCCCCCAGATCCAGCATATCTAACCTGTCTTGTAGCTAGGAGAAAATTGGAATGCGAGGTGGGATACCCAGACATCCATCCTCAGAACCATGCTTGGAATCCTTGGCCCTGCGCCAACCAACAGGTCTCAATTGTCCTGGAGAAGAATCTTTGCAGTTTGGAGCTTCTCACAACTCCCGTCGTGGAAAAACCCCTATGGTCTCGTGATTCCTCCCCTTCATGAAGGGGCCATCAGGGACGGAAAGTCCAACCCGAGGGATCGTCTGATCCTCACCCTGACTTCAGATGCACGACATCTCGATTCAGGTCTGTAGATTGAGCCTGCCATGTTCTCACCCATGAAAACTTAGCCTAGCTTGTGTTCTCAGACTTCCGTCCTCAGACTACTGGCCCACAAGCCCTCCAGTTTGGCAATCCAGAACTACAATTCCGCACTCTGCCTGCCCTCCAGAAGAAGAACATTGCACTCTGGGGCTACCCAGAAACCCCAAATGAGAATCAACCCGCACGCCATTTGGCTGTACACCAAATATATAGGCTGATCTGGGCACAATTGCCCTTTCTGACACAGCCTGAGCCTGGACCTCCTGGCCCCACCCAGGCAGCTGGCCGCACACTGAGCACATCGGACCCGCCATGGCCTTAGGTGGTCATCTCTACCCAACCTCGGTTTTCAGGCTTCAGAACCTAGAAGTTATCTCCCGTCACTGCCCAGGTTGAAAATGATGCAGATCTCAGAACTCGTTCCCTTGGAAAGAAACCCGTGGTTGGCATGTTGTCCATCGTTCAGTGTACTTGAAACCAGTGTGGCACATGAGGCCTAGCCCATGCTCTAGGAACACATTGGTCACAAACACACATTGTGACCCTCAGCCTGAGCTCGGTCCTCAGGTAAGGCCTCATAGTGGCTGCATGAAGAGACAGCATATTGGGCTTGCATGCCCCTAGGCCCCAATTTTTAACCATAGTTCGGGTTTTCCCTTTACTTTTCCCGAGGGCACTGCTTTGGAATTCCTCTTTTTCTCAGAACATGAGGTAACACACCTGAAAGGAGTCCTCCCCTCCCACAGATTGACGAGAAACAATTGGGATCGGACCAGATCCACAGAGAGGAAGATTCGTCCATGGCCCATGAGGACTACCCGACATTCCACGGCCATCGCTGATACAAAATCCAGAGACCAAAGCCTAAGCAAGTGCCTCAGACTCACTCTTTCTTCATATCCTGAAGAGTTCTTCTCATGGTTTGGAGATCGGGCCTGCCATACCTACGTCCCCAACCTAAGCTGAGTTTGTTTTTTCAGACTTCTGTCCTCAAAGTCCTGGGCCACTGACCCTCCAGGCTGGGCCCCTGGAGCCACACATTAGGACTGTGCATACGCAATCGATGGGAATTCTGCCAATTCCATTGTCCAAAATCGTACAAATTAGGAGAACCCTCCAAAGTCCCTGAGGACATCCCAATGGTGTCGGTCAGCCGGGACAAACAAGGGGGGGTCTGATACCAGCTGAGCATCTACCTCCACTCATACCATACATGGATCTCCCCAGAGAAGAAGATTAAACCAGACAGGACCCTAGGCCATAATCGGATCCTTTGCTTAGGTTTACAGGCATGTCTCCTCGAAAGCCTGGATTCCAATAGCAGCATAGGGGATTTCCTGAGGCATCCATCAGAACAAATCTCGTCTCCCAAAGGTAACTTGTGCATGGGAGCTAAGTCAAAAGCTTAGGAGAATATTTCAGGTTCCCGGTGCCACTGTCCCATTCCAAGGCCCTTATGGACACAAACACACATTAGGACCCATTCTCAAGAAAGTCTATTTCAAGTCAGCCACCCCGGTTGCTCCCGCAGAGCCATCAGATCTAAACTGTCTTGATGCTAGAAGACAATTGGAATGTGAGGCGGGCTTTCCAGGCATACAACCTCGAATGGTGCTCTGGAGTCATTCCATATGGGATGCCCTGGAACTGTCCAACAGGTCTGAATTGTCCCGCATGGAATCATTGAAGGGGGCATCTCACAACTCCCAACGTGGGAAAACCTTCATGGACTCGAGATTCCGCTCCCTTCATTAAGGGGCCGTCATGTACAGAAACTCCAACCTAGGCCAACATCTGATCCTCGCCCTGACTTCAGATGCATGAGATATTGGTTCAGATCTACAGGGGTACCTGCCATGCCCTCGCCCTGAAACCCAAGTCTAGCTTGTGTTCTCACACTTCCGTCCTCACACTCCTGGCCCAGAAGCCCTCAAGTTTGGCAATTCCGGACCCCATGCAGCACTCTGCCTGCCCTCTAGAAAAAAAATATTGCCTCTTGAGCTGCCCAGGCACCTTATATGAGGTTTAACCTACACGGCACTCGACTGTACCCAAATTATATAGTCTAACCTGGGCACTAATGCACTGTCTGACACAACCTGAGCCCGGACCTCCTGACCAACACCTGGACAGCTGACCGCACCCTGAGCACATCAGACCCGCCATGGCCTTAAGTCATCATCTCATCTCGACCTCAGTTTTCATGCTTCCGAATCTAGACCTTATCTCCAATCACTTCCCAGGGGTGAGTGTGATGCAGAAATCAGAACTCCTCCTTACCCATGGAAAGAAACCTTGTGGTTGGCATGTTGTCCAACGTTCAGTGTAGGATAAACCAGCATTCACCCTGAGGCCCCGCCCATTTTTGTGTGTGACCAGGGCATAAACACGCATTGTGACCCTCAGAGTGAGTCCTGGCCTCTAGTAAGTCCTCTCAGTGGCTGGACCATTAGATGTCATAATGGGCTTGACATGTCCCTATTCCCTAATATTTAACCAGATTTCTGGTTGTCCAGTCTCCCCTCCCCAGGGCTCTACTCTGGAATCCCTCATTTGGTCGGATACCTGACGTTAAATAAGAAAACAAAACAAAACAACAACAACAACAACAACAACAACAACAAACCGAAATCTTCCATTCCACAGAATGACCCAAACTCTTTTGACAGGGCCGAACCCCCAGAGAGTAAGACTCGTCCATTTCCCATGAAGTTACCCGGAAATTTCACGACCATGAGTGACACGATATCCAGAATCCAAAACTTGAGCAAGAGCCTCACACTCCCCCTTTTTGCATATCCCGAAGGGTTCTCCTCATGGTCTGTAGCTCAGTCCTGCCATTCCTATGACCCGAAACATAAGCCGCGTTTGTGCTTTCAGTCAACTGTCCAAACAGCCCTGGCCTACACACCCTACAGGCTCAGGCCCCTGGAGCCAAACCTGAGGACTGTACTTGCCCTCTCCAAGGGAATTGTGTGTGCCCATTCCAATGGCCACAACCCTACTAATATTATAAACCTCCAAAGTCCCTGAGGCCATCCCAATAGTGGTGGCTTCCCAGGACAACCAGGAGCAATCTGAGACCATCTGAGCACCTACCTGCACTTAGAGCCGTAGACAGATGTCTCCAGAGGTAAAAAGGAACAAACAGTCCCCTAGGCACTAATCGGATCATTTGCTTTGTTTTTCAGTCATCTCTCCCCAGAGGCCTGGATTTCAATACCAGCATACGGCTGTTTCTTGACTCACCCATCAGAACAAATCTCATCTACACATGGGAAACTTGCACGTTGGAGCTGTGTCAAAGCCTCTGTTTAGGAGAACCCTTCAGGGCCCCAGTGCCACCGCTTCATTCCAAGGACTCCATAGACAAAAAACCATATTAGGACACATCCACAGGAGAGTCCATTTCAACTCAGCCTCCTCAGTTGCTCCCCCAGATCCAGCATATCTAACCTGTCTTGTAGCTAGGAGAAAATTGGAATGCGAGGTGGGATACCCAGCCATCCATCCTCAGAACCATGCTTGGAATCCTTGGCCTTGCGCCAACCAACAGGTCTCAATTGTCCTGGAGAAGAATCTTTGCAGTTTGGAGCTTCTCACAACTCCCGTCGTGGAAAAACCCCCATGGCCTCGTGATTCCTCCCCTTCATGAAGGGGCCATCAGGGACGGAAAGTCCAACCTGAGGGTTCGTCTGATCCTCACCCTGACTTCAGATGCACGAGATCTCGATTCAGGTCTGTAGATTGAGCCTGCCATGTTCTCACCCATGAAAACTTAGCCTAGCTTGTGTTCTCAGACTTCCGTCCTCAGACTACTGGCCCACAAGCCCTCCAGTTTGGCAATCCAGAACTACAATTCCGCACTCTGCCTGCCCTCCAGAAGAAGAACATTGCACTCTGGGGATACCCAGAAACCCCAAATGAGAATCAAACTGCACGCCATTTGGCTGTACACCAAATATATAGGCTGATCTGGGCACAATTGCCCTTTCTGACACAGCCTGAGCCTGGACCTCCTGGCCCCACCCAGGCAGCTGGCCACACACTGAGCACATCGGACCCGCCATGGCCTTAGGTGGTCATCTCTACCCAACCTCGGTTTTCAGGCTTCGGAACCTAGACGTTATCTCCCATCACTGCCCAGGTTGAAAATGATGCAGAAATCAGAACTCGTTCCCTTGGAAAGAAACCTCGTGGTTGCCATGTTGTCCATCGTTCAGTGTACTTGAAACCAGTGTGGCACATGAGGCCTAGCCCATGCTTGAGGGCCACATTGGTCACAAACACACATTGTGACCCTCAGCCTGAGCTCGGTCCTCAGGTTAGGCCTCATAGTGGCTGCATGAAGAGACAGCATATTGGGCTTGCCATGCCCCTAGGCCCCAGTTTTTAACCATAGTTCGGGTTGTCCCTTCACTTTTCCCGTGGGCACTGCTTTGGAATTCCTCTTTTCCTCGGAACATGAGGTAACACACCTGAAAGGAGTCCTCCCCTCCCAAAGATTGACGAGAATCAATTGGGATCGGACCAGATCCACAGAGAGGAGGATTCGTCCATGGCCCCTGAGGACTCCTCGACATTCCACGGCCATCGCTAATACAAAATCCAGAGACCAAAGCCTAAGCAAGTGCCTCAGACTCACTCTTTCTTCTTATCCTGAAGAGTTCTTCTCATGGTTTGTAGATCGGGCCTGCCATACCTACGTCCCCAACCTAAGCTGAGTTTGTTTTTTCAGTCTTCTGTCTTCAAAGTCCTGGGCCACTGACCCTCCAGGCTGGGCCCCTGGAGCCACACATTAGGACTGTGCATACGCAATCGATGGGAATTCTGCCCATTCCATTGTCCAAAATCGTACAAATTAGGAGAACCCTCCAAAGTCCCTGAGGCCATCCCAATGGTGTAGGTCACCTGGGACAAACAAGGGGGGTCTAATACCAGCTGAGCATCTACCTCCACTCATAGAGTACATGGATCTCCCCAGAGAAGAAGATTGAACCAGACAGGACCCTAGGCCATAATCGGATCCTTTGCTTAGGTTTACAGTCATGTCTCCTCGAAAGCCTGGATTCCAATAGCAGCATAGGGGATTTCCTGAGGCATCCATCAGAACAAATCTCGTCTCCCAAAGGTAACTTGTGCATGGGAGCTATGTCAAAAGCTTAGGAGAATATTTCAGGGTCCCGGTGCCACTGTCCCATTCCAAGGCCCTTATGGACACAAACACACATTAGGACCCATCCTCAGGAAAGTCCATTTCAAGTCAGCCACCCCAGTTGCTCCTGCAGAGCCCTCAGATCTAAAGTGTCTTGATGCTAGAAGACAATTGGAATGCGAGGCGGGCTTCCCAGGCATACCACCTCGAAAGGTGCTCTGGAGTCATTCCATATGGGATGCCCTGGAACTTTCCAACAGGTCTGAATTGTCCCGCATGGAATCATTGAAGGGGGCATCTCACAACTCCCAACGTGGGAAAACCTTCATGGACTCGAGATTCCGCTCCCTTCATGAAGGGGCCGTCATGTACAGAAACTCCAACCTGAGCCAACGTCTGATCCTCGCCCTGACTTCAGATGCATGAGATATTGGTTCAGATCTACAGGGGTACCTGCCGTGCCCTCGCCCTGAAACCCAAGTCTAGCTTGTGTTCTCAGACTTCCGTCCTCACACTCCTGGCCCAGAAGCCCTCAAGTTTGGCAATTCCGGACCCCATCCAGCACTCTGCCTGCCCTCTAGAAAAAAAATATTGCCTCTTGAGCTGCCCAGGCACCTTATATGAGGTTAAACCTACACGGCACTCGACTGTACCCAATTTATATAGTCTAACCTGGGCACTAATGCACTGTCTGACACAGCCTGAGCCTGGACCTCCTGGCCCCACCCAGACAGCTGGCCGCACACTGAGCACATCGGACCCGCCATGGCCTTAGGTCGTCATCTCTACCCAACCTCGGTTTTCAGGCTTCAGAACCTAGACGTTATCTCCCATCACTGCCCAGGTTGAAAATGATGCAGAAATCAGAAATCGTTCCCTTGGAAAGATACCTCGTGATTGGCATGTTGTCCATCGTTCAGTGTACTTGAAACCAGTGTGGCACATGAGGCCTAGCCCATGCTCTAGGAACACATTGGTCACAAACACACATTGTGACCCTCAGCCTGAGCTCGGTCCTCAGGTAAGGCCTCATAGTGGCTGCATGAAGAGACAGCATATTGGGCTTGCCATGCCCCTAGGCCCCAATTTTTAACCATAGTTCATGTTGTCCCTTCACTTTTCCCAAGGGCACTGCTTTGGAATTCCTGTTTTCCTCGGAACATGAGGTAACACACCTGAAAGGAGTACTCCCCTCCCGGAGATTGATGAGAAACAATTGGGATCGCACCAGATCCACAGAGAGGAAGATTCATCAATGGCCCATGAGGACTCCCCGACATTCCACGGCCATCGCTAATACAAAATCCAGAGACCAAAGCCTAAGCAAGTGCCTCAGACTCATTCTTTCTTCATATCCTGAAGAGTTCTTCTCATGGTTTGTAGATCGGGCCTGCCATACCTACGTCCCCAACCTAAGCTGAGTTTGTGTTTTCAGACTTCTGTCCTCAAAGTCCTGGGCCACTGACCCTCCAGGCTGGGCCCCTGGAGCCACACATTAGGACTGTGCATACGCAATCGATGGGAATTCTGCCCATTCCATTGTCCAAAATCGTACAAATTAGGAGAACCCTCCAAAGTCCCTGAGGCCATCCCAATGGTGTAGGTCACCTGGGACAAACAAGGGGGGTCTGATACCAGCTGAGCATCTACCTCCACTCATACCATACATGGATCTCCCCAGAGAAGAAGATTGAACCAGACAGGACCCTAGGCCATAATCGGATCCTTTGCTTAGGTTTACAGGCATGTCTCCTCGAAAGCCTGGATTCCAATAGCAGCATAGGGGATTTCCTGAGGCATCCATCAGAACAAATCTCGTCTCCCAAAGGTAACTTGTGCATGGGAGCTATGTCAAAAGCTTAGGAGAATATTTCAGGGTCCCGGTGCCACTGTCCCATTCCAAGGCCCTTATGGACACAAACACACATTAGGACCCATCCTCAGGAAAGTCCATTTCAAGTCAGCCACACCGGTTGCTCCCGCAGAGCCATCAGATCTAAACTGTCTTGATGCTAGAAGACAATTGGAATGCGAGGCGGGCTTCCCAGGCATACAACCTCGAATGGTGCTCTGGAGTCATTCCATATGGGATGCCCTGGAACTTTCCAACAGGTCTGAATTGTCCCGCATGGAATCATTGAAGGGGGCATCTCACAACTCCCAACGTGGGAAAACCTTCATGGACTCGAGATTCCGCTCCATTCATGAAGGGGCCGTCATGTACAGAAACTCCAACCTGAGCCAACGTCTGATCCTCGCCCTGACTTCAGATGCATGAGATATTGGTTTAGATCTACAGGGGTACCTGCTGTGCCCTCGCCCTGAAACCCAAGTCTAGCTTGTGTTCTCAGACTTCCGTCCTCACACTCCTGGCCCAGAAGCCCTCAAGTTTGGCAATTCCGGACCCCCATGCAGCACTCTGCCTGCCCTCTAGAAAAAAAAATATTGCCTCTTGAGCTGCCCAGGCACCTTATATGAGGTTAAACCTACACGGCTCTCGACTGTACCCAAATTATATAGTCTAACCTGGGCACTAATGCACTGTCTGACACAACCTGAGACCGGACCTCCTGACCAACACCTGGACAGCTGACCGCACACTGAGCACATCAGACCCGCCATGGCCTTAGTTCATCATGTCATCCCGACCTCAGTTTTCATGCTTTTGAATCTAGACCTTATCTCCAATTACTTCCCAGGGGTGAGTGTGATGCAGAAATCAGAACTCCTCCTTACCCATGGAAAGAAACCTTGTGGTTGGCATGTTGTCCAACGTTCAGTGTAGGATAAACCAGCATTCACCCTGAGGCCCCGCCCATTTTTGTGTGCGACCAGGGCATAAACACGCATTGTGACCCTCAGAGTGAGTCCTGGCCTCTAGTAAGTCCTCTCAGTGGCTGGACCATTAGATGTCATAATGGGCTTGACATGTCCCTATTCCCTAATATTTAACCAGATTTCTGGTTGTCCAGTCTCCCCTCCCCAGGGCTCTACTCTGGAATCCCTCATTTGGTACGATACCTGAGGTTAATTGAGAAAACAAAACAAAACAACAACAACAACAACTACAAACCGAACTTCTTCCATTCCACAGAATGACCCAAACTCTTTTGATGGGGCCAACCCCCCAGAGAGCAAGACTCCTCCATTTCCCATGAAGTTACACGGAAATTTCACGACCATGAGTGACACGATATCCAGAATCCAAAACTTGAGCCAGAGCCTCACACTCCCCCTTTTTGCATATCCCGAGGGTTCTCCTCATGGTCTGTAGCTCAGTCCTGCCATTCCTATGACCCAAAACATAAGCCGCGTTTGTGCTTTCAGTCAACTGTCCAAACAGCCCTGGCCTACACACCCTACAGGCTCAGGCCCCTGGAGCCAAACCTGAGGACTGTACTTGCCCTCTCCAAAGGAATTGTGTGTGCCCATTCCAATGGCCACAACCCTACTAATATTATAAACCTCCAAAGTCCCTGAGGCCATCCCAATAGTGGTGGCTTCCCAGGACAACCAGGAGCAATCTGAGACCATCTGAGCACCTACCTGCACTTAGAGCCGTAGACAGATGTCTCCAGAGGTAAAAAGGAACAAACAGACCCCTAGGCACTAATCGGATCAATTGCTTTGGTTTTCAGGCATCTCTCCTCAGAGGCCTGGATTTCAATACCAGCATGTGGCTGTTTCTTGACTCACCCATCAGAACAAATCTCATCTACACATGGGAAACTTGCACGTTGGAGCTGTGTCAAAGCCTCTGTTTAGGAGAACCCTTCAGGGCCCCAGGGCCACCGCTTCATTCCAAGGACTCCATAGACAAAAAACCATATTAGGACACATCCACAGGAGAGTCCATTTCAACTCAGCCTCCTCAGTTGCTCCCCCAGATCCAGCATATCTAACCTGTCTTGTAGCTAGGAGAAAATTGGAATGCGAGGTGGGATACCCAGCCATCCATCCTCAGAACCATGCTTGGAATCCTTGGCCCTGCGCCAACCAACAGGTCTCAATTGTCCTGGAGAAGAATCTTTGCAGTTTGGAGCTTCTCACAACTCCCGTCGTGGAAAAACCCCCATGGCCTCGTGATTCCTCCCCTTCATGGAGGGGCCATCAGGGACTGAAAGTCCAACCTGAGGGATCGTCTGATCCTCACCCTGACTTCAGATGCACGAGATCTCGATTCAGGTCTGTAGATTGAGCCTGCCATGTTCTCACCCATGAAAACTTAGCCTAGCTTGTGTTCTCAGACTTCCGTCCTCAGACTACTGGCCCACAAGCCCTCCAGTTTGGCAATCCAGAACTACAATTCCGCACTCTGCCTGCCCTCCAGAAGAAGAACATTGCACTCTGGGGCTACCCAGAAACCCCAAATGAGAATCAACCTGCACGCCATTTGGCTGTACACCAAATATATAGGCTGATCTGGGCACAATTGCCCTTTCTGACACAGCCTGAGCCTGGACCTCCTGGCCCCACCCAGAGAGCTGGCCGCACACTGAGCACATCGGACCCGCCATGGCCTTAGGTGGTCATCTCTACCCAACCTCGGTTTTCAGGCTTCTGAACCTAGACGTTAACTCCCATCACTGCCCAGGTTGAAAATGATGCAGAAATCAGAACTCGTTCCCTTGGAAAGAAACCTCGTGGTTGGCATGTTGTCCATCGTTCAGTGTACTTGAAACCAGTGTGGCACATGAGGCCTAGCCCATGCTCTAGGGCCACATTGGTCACAAACACCCATTGTGACCCTCAGCCTGAGCTCAGTCCTCAGGTAAGGCCTCATAGTGGCTGCATGAAGAGACAGCATATTGGGCTTGCCATGCCCCTAGGCCCCAGTTTTTAACCATAGTTCGGGTTGTCCCTTCACTTTTCCCGTGGGCACTGCTTTGGAATTCCTCTTTTCCTCGGAACATGAGGTAACACACCTGAAAGGAGTCCTCCCCTCCCAAAGATTGACGAGAATCAATTGGGATCGGACCAGATCCACAGAGAGAAGGATTCGTCCATGGCCCCTGAGGACTCCTCGACATTCCACGGCCATCGCTAATACAAAATCCAGAGACCAAAGCCTAAGCAAGTGCCTCAGACTCACTCTTTCTTCATATGCTGAAGAGTTCTTCTCATGGTTTGTAGATCGGGCCTGCCATACCTACGTCCCCAACCTAAGCTGAGTTTGTGTTTTCAGACTTCTGTCCTCAAAGTCCTGGGCCACTGACCCTCCAGGCTGGGCCCCTGGAGCCACACATTAGGACTGTGCATACGCAATCGATGGGAATTCTGCCCATTCCATTGTCCAAAATCGTACAAATTAGGAGAACCCTCCAAAGTCCCTGAGGCCATCCCAATGGTGTAGGTCACCTGGGACAAACAAGGGGGGTCTGATACCAGCTGAGCATCTACCTCCACTCATACCATACATGGATCTCCCCAGAGAAGAAGATTGAACCAGACAGGACCCTAGGCCATAATCGGATCCTTTGCTTAGGTTTACAGGCATGTCTCCTCGAAAGCCTGGATTCCAATAGCAGCATAGGGGATTTCCTGAGGCATCCATCAGAACAAATCTCGTCTCCCAAAGGTAACTTGTGCATGGGAGCTATGTCAAAAGCTTAGGAGAATATTTCAGGGTCCCGGTGCCACTGTCCCATTCCAAGGCCCTTATGGACACAAACACACATTAGGACCCATCCTCAGGAAAGTCCATTTCAAGTCAGCCACACCGGTTGCTCCCGCAGAGCCATCAGATCTAAACTGTCTTGATGCTAGAAGACAATTGGAATGCGAGGCGGGCTTCCCAGGCATACAACCTCGAATGGTGCTCTGGAGTCATTCCATATGGGATGCCCTGGAACTTTCCAACAGGTCTGAATTGTCCTGCATGGAATCATTGAAGGGGGCATCTCACAACTCCCAACGTGGGAAAACCTTCATGGACTCGAGATTCCGCTCCCTTCATGAAGGGGCCGTCATGTACAGAAACTCCAACCTGATCCAACGTCTGATCCTCGCCCTGACTTCAGATGCATGAGATATTGGTTTAGATCTACAGGGGTACCTGCTGTGCCCTCGCCCTGAAACCCAAGTCTAGCTTGTGTTCTCAGACTTCCGTCCTCACACTCCTGGCCCAGAAGCCCTCAAGTTTGGCAATTCCGGACCCCCATGCAGCACTCTGCCTGCCCTCTAGAAAAAAAAATATTGCCTCTTGAGCTGCCCAGGCACCTTATATGAGGTTAAACCTACACGGCTCTCGACTGTACCCAAATTATATAGTCTAACCTGGGCACTAATGCACTGTCTGACACAACCTGAGCCCGGACCTCCTGACCAACACCTGGACAGCTGACCGCACACTGAGCACATCAGACCCGCCATGGCCTTAGTTCATCATGTCATCCCGACCTCAGTTTTCATGCTTTTGAATCTAGACCTTATCTCCAATTACTTCCCAGGGGTGAGTGTGATGCAGAAATCAGAACTCCTCCTTACCCATGGAAAGAAACCTTGTGGTTGGCATGTTGTCCAACGTTCAGTGTAGGATAAACCAGCATTCACCCTGAGGCCCCGCCCATTTTTGTGTGCGACCAGGGCATAAACACGCATTGTGACCCTCAGAGTGAGTCCTGGCCTCTAGTAAGTCCTCTCAGTGGCTGGACCATTAGATGTCATAATGGGCTTGACATGTCCCTATTCCCTAATATTTAACCAGATTTCTGGTTGTCCAGTCTCCCCTCCCCAGGGCTCTACTCTGGAATCCCTCATTTGGTACGATACCTGAGGTTAATTGAGAAAACAAAACAAAACAACAACAACAACAACTACAAACCGAACTTCTTCCATTCCACAGAATGACCCAAACTCTTTTGATGGGGCCAACCCCCCAGAGAGCAAGACTCCTCCATTTCCCATGATGTTACACGGAAATTTCACGACCATGAGTGACACGATATCCAGAATCCAAAACTTGAGCCAGAGCCTCACACTCCCCCTTTTTGCATATCCCGAGGGTTCTCCTCATGGTCTGTAGCTCAGTCCTGCCATTCCTATGACCCAAAACATAAGCCGCGTTTGTGCTTTCAGTCAACTGTCCAAACAGCCCTGGCCTACACACCCTACAGGCTCAGGCCCCTGGAGCCAAACCTGAGGACTGTACTTGCCCTCTCCAAAGGAATTGTGTGTGCCCATTCCAATGGCCACAACCCTACTAATATTATAAACCTCCAAAGTCCCTGAGGCCATCCCAATAGTGGTGGCTTCCCAGGACAACCAGGAGCAATCTGAGACCATCTGAGCACCTACCTGCACTTAGAGCCGTAGACAGATGTCTCCAGAGGTAAAAAGGAACAAACAGACCCCTAGGCACTAATCGGATCATTTGCTTTGTTTTTCAGGCATCTCTCCCCAGAGGCCTGGATTTCAATACCAGCCTACGGCTGTTTCTTGACTCACCCATCAGAACAAATCTCATCTACACATGGGAAACTTGCACGTTGGAGCTGTGTCAAAGCCTCTGTTTAGGAGAACCCTTCAGGGCCCCAGTGCCACCGCTTCATTCCAAGGACTCCATAGACAAAAAACCATATTAGGACACATCCACAGGAGAGTCCATTTCAACTCAGCCTCCTCAGTTGCTCCCCCAGATCCAGCATATCTAACCTGTCTTGTAGTTAGGAGAAAATTGGAATGCGAGGTGGGATACCCAGCCATCCATCCTCAGAACCATGCTTGGAATCCTTGGCCTTGCGCCAACCAACAGGTCTCAATTGTCCTGGAGAAGAATCTTTGCAGTTTGGAGCTTCTCACAACTCCCGTCGTGGAAAAACCCCCATGGCCTCGTGATTCCTCCCCTTCATGAAGGGGCCATCAGGGACGGAAAGTCCAACCTGAGGGTTCGTCTGATCCTCACCCTGACTTCAGATGCACGAGATCTCGATTCAGGTCTGTAGATTGAGCCTGCCATGTTCTCACCCATGAAAACTTAGCCTAGCTTGTGTTCTCAGACTTCCGTCCTCAGACTACTGGCCCACAAGCCCTCCAGTTTGGCAATCCAGAACTACAATTCCGCACTCTGCCTGCCCTCCAGAAGAAGAACATTGCACTCTGGGGATACCCAGAAACCCCAAATGAGAATCAAACTGCACGCCATTTGGCTGTACACCAAATATATAGGCTGATCTGGGCACAATTGCCCTTTCTGACACAGCCTGAGCCTGGACCTCCTGGCCCCACCCAGGCAGCTGGCCACACACTGAGCACATCGGACCCGCCATGGCCTTAGGTGGTCATCTCTACCCAACCTCGGTTTTCAGGCTTCAGAACCTAGACGTTATCTCCCATCACTGCCCAGGTTGAAAATGATGCAGAAATCAGAACTCGTTCCCTTGGAAAGAAACCTCGTGGTTGCCATGTTGTCCATCGTTCAGTGTACTTGAAACCAGTGTGGCACATGAGGCCTAGCCCATGCTTGAGGGCCACATTGGTCACAAACACACATTGTGACCCTCAGCCTGAGCTCGGTCCTCAGGTTAGGCCTCATAGTGGCTGCATGAAGAGACAGCATATTGGGCTTGCCATGCCCCTAGGCCCCAATTTTTAACCATAGTTCATGTTGTCCCTTCACTTTTCCCGTGGGCACTGCTTTGGAATTCCTCTTTTCCTCGGAACATGAGGTAACACACCTGAAAGGAGTCCTCCCCTCCCAAAGATTGACGAGAATCAATTGGGATCGGACCAGATCCACAGAGAGGAGGATTCGTCCATGGCCCCTGAGGACTCCTCGACATTCCACGGCCATCGCTAATACAAAATCCAGAGACCAAAGCCTAAGCAAGTGCCTCAGACTCACTCTAACTTCATATGCTGAAGAGTTCTTCTCATGGTTTGTAGATCGGGCCTGCCATACCTACGTCCCCAACCTAAGCTGAGTTTGTTTTTTCAGTCTTCTGTCTTCAAAGTCCTGGGCCACTGACCCTCCAGGCTGGGCCCCTGGAGCCACACATTAGGACTGTGCATACGCAATCCATGGGAATTCTGCCCATTCCATTGTCCAAAATCGTACAAATTAGGAGAACCCTCCAAAGTCCCTGAGGACATCCCAATGGTGTCGGTCAGCCGGGACAAACAAGGGGGGGTCTGATACCAGCTGAGCATCTACCTCCACTCATACCATACATGGATCTCCCCAGAGAAGAAGATTAAACCAGACAGGACCCTAGGCCATAATCGGATCCTTTG
Organism: Mustela nivalis; assembly: GCF_964662115.1. NCBI lineage: Eukaryota > Metazoa > Chordata > Mammalia > Carnivora > Mustelidae > Mustela > Mustela nivalis. The sequence goes on from NW_028135621.1 coordinate 212,089, forward strand.
CTTAGGTTTACAGGCATGTCTCCTCGAAAGCCTGGATTCCAATAGCAGCATAGGGGATTTCCTGAGGCATCCATCAGAACAAATCTCGTCTCCCAAAGGTAACTTGTGCATGGGAGCTAAGTCAAAAGCTTAGGAGAATATTTCAGGTTCCCGGTGCCACTGTCCCATTCCAAGGCCCTTATGGACACAAACACACATTAGGACCCATTCTCAAGAAAGTCTATTTCAAGTCAGCCACCCCGGTTGCTCCCGCAGAGCCATCAGATCTAAACTGTCTTGATGCTAGAAGACAATTGGAATGTGAGGCGGGCTTTCCAGGCATACAACCTCGAATGGTGCTCTGGAGTCATTCCATATGGGATGCCCTGGAACTGTCCAACAGGTCTGAATTGTCCCGCATGGAATCATTGAAGGGGGCATCTCACAACTCCCAACGTGGGAAAAACTTCATGGACTCGAGATTCCGCTCCCTTCATGAAGGGGCCGTCATGTACAGAAACTCCAACCTAGGCCAACATCTGATCCTCGCCCTGACTTCAGATGCATGAGATATTGGTTCAGATCTACAGGGGTACCTGCCATGCCCTCGCCCTGAAACCCAAGTCTAGCTTGTGTTCTCACACTTCCGTCCTCACACTCCTGGCCCAGAAGCCCTCAAGTTTGGCAATTACGGACCCCATGCAGCACTCTGCCTGCCCTCTAGAAAAAAAATATTGCCTCTTGAGCTGCCCAGGCACCTTATATTAGGTTTAACCTACACGGCACTCGACTGTACCCAAATTATATAGTCTAACCTGGGCACTAATGCACTGTCTGACACAACCTGAGCCCGGACCTCCTGACCAACACCTGGACAGCTGACCGCACCCTGAGCACATCAGACCCGCCATGGCCTTAAGTCATCATCTCATCTCGACCTCAGTTTTCATGCTTCCGAATCTAGACCTTATCTCCAATCACTTCCCAGGGGTGAGTGTGATGCAGAAATCAGAACTCCTCCTTACCCATGGAAAGAAACCTTGTGGTTGGCATGTTGTCCAACGTTCAGTGTAGGATAAACCAGCATTCACCCTGAGGCCCCGCCCATTTTTGTGTGTGACCAGGGCATAAACACGCATTGTGACCCTCAGAGTGAGTCCTGGCCTCTAGTAAGTCCTCTCAGTGGCTGGACCATTAGATGTCATAATGGGCTTGACATGTCCCTATTCCCTAATATTTAACCAGATTTCTGGTTGTCCAGTCTCCCCTCCCCAGGGCTCTACTCTGGAATCCCTCATTTGGTCGGATACCTGACGTTAAATAAGAAAACAAAACAAAACAACAACAACAACAACAACAACAACAACAAACCGAAATCTTCCATTCCACAGAATGACCCAAACTCTTTTGACAGGGCCGAACCCCCAGAGAGTAAGACTCGTCCATTTCCCATGAAGTTACCCGGAAATTTCACGACCATGAGTGACACGATATCCAGAATCCAAAACTTGAGCAAGAGCCTCACACTCCCCCTTTTTGCATATCCCGAAGGGTTCTCCTCATGGTCTGTAGCTCAGTCCTGCCATTCCTATGACCCGAAACATAAGCCGCGTTTGTGCTTTCAGTCAACTGTCCAAACAGCCCTGGCCTACACACCCTACAGGCTCAGGCCCCTGGAGCCAAACCTGAGGACTGTACTTGCCCTCTCCAAGGGAATTGTGTGTGCCCATTCCAATGGCCACAACCCTACTAATATTATAAACCTCCAAAGTCCCTGAGGCCATCCCAATAGTGGTGGCTTCCCAGGACAACCAGGAGCAATCTGAGACCATCTGAGCACCTACCTGCACTTAGAGCCGTAGACAGATGTCTCCAGAGATAAAAAGGAACAAACAGTCCCCTAGGCACTAATCGGATCATTTGCTTTGTTTTTCAGGCATCTCTCCCCAGAGGCCTGGATTTCAATACCAGCCTACGGCTGTTTCTTGACTCACCCATCAGAACAAATCTCATCTACACATGGGAAACTTGCACGTTGGAGCTGTGTCAAAGCCTCTGTTTAGGAGAACCCTTCAGGGCCCCAGTGCCACCGCTTCATTCCAAGGACTCCATAGACAAAAAACCATATTAGGACACATCCACAGGAGAGTCCATTTCAACTCAGCCTCCTCAGTTGCTCCCCCAGATCCAGCATATCTAACCTGTCTTGTAGCTAGGAGAAAATTGGAATGCGAGGTGGGATACCCAGCCATCCATCCTCAGAACCATGCTTGGAATCCTTGGCCTTGCGCCAACCAACAGGTCTCAATTGTCCTGGAGAAGAATCTTTGCAGTTTGGAGCTTCTCACAACTCCCGTCGTGGAAAAACCCCCATGGCCTCGTGATTCCTCCCCTTCATGAAGGGGCCATCAGGGACGGAAAGTCCAACCTGAGGGTTCGTCTGATCCTCACCCTGACTTCAGATGCACGAGATCTCGATTCAGGTCTGTAGATTGAGCCTGCCATGTTCTCACCCATGAAAACTTAGCCTAGCTTGTGTTCTCAGACTTCCGTCCTCAGACTACTGGCCCACAAGCCCTCCAGTTTGGCAATCCAGAACTACAATTCCGCACTCTGCCTGCCCTCCAGAAGAAGAACATTGCACTCTGGGGATACCCAGAAACCCCAAATGAGAATCAAACTGCACGCCATTTGGCTGTACACCAAATATATAGGCTGATCTGGGCACAATTGCCCTTTCTGACACAGCCTGAGCCTGGACCTCCTGGCCCCACCCAGGCAGCTGGCCACACACTGAGCACATCGGACCCGCCATGGCCTTAGGTGGTCATCTCTACCCAACCTCGGTTTTCAGGCTTCAGAACCTAGACGTTATCTCCCATCACTGCCCAGGTTGAAAATGATGCAGAAATCAGAACTCGTTCCCTTGGAAAGAAACCTCGTGGTTGCCATGTTGTCCATCGTTCAGTGTACTTGAAACCAGTGTGGCACATGAGGCCTAGCCCATGCTTGAGGGCCACATTGGTCACAAACACACATTGTGACCCTCAGCCTGAGCTCGGTCCTCAGGTTAGGCCTCATAGTGGCTGCATGAAGAGACAGCATATTGGGCTTGCCATGCCCCTAGGCCCCAATTTTTAACCATAGTTCATGTTGTCCCTTCACTTTTCCCGTGGGCACTGCTTTGGAATTCCTCTTTTCCTCGGAACATGAGGTAACACACCTGAAAGGAGTCCTCCCCTCCCAAAGATTGACGAGAATCAATTGGGATCGGACCAGATCCACAGAGAGGAGGATTCGTCCATGGCCCCTGAGGACTCCTCGACATTCCACGGCCATCGCTAATACAAAATCCAGAGACCAAAGCCTAAGCAAGTGCCTCAGACTCACTCTTTCTTCATATGCTGAAGAGTTCTTCTCATGGTTTGTAGATCGGGCCTGCCATACCTACGTCCCCAACCTAAGCTGAGTTTGTTTTTTCAGTCTTCTGTCTTCAAAGTCCTGGGCCACTGACCCTCCAGGCTGGGCCCCTGGAGCCACACATTAGGACTGTGCATACGCAATCCATGGGAATTCTGCCCATTCCATTGTCCAAAATCGTACAAATTAGGAGAACCCTCCAAAGTCCCTGAGGACATCCCAATGGTGTCGGTCAGCCGGGACAAACAAGGGGGGGTCTGATACCAGCTGAGCATCTACCTCCACTCATACCATACATGGATCTCCCCAGAGAAGAAGATTAAACCAGACAGGACCCTAGGCCATAATCGGATCCTTTGCTTAGGTTTACAGGCATGTCTCCTCGAAAGCCTGGATTCCAATAGCAGCATAGGGGATTTCCTGAGGCATCCATCAGAACAAATCTCGTCTCCCAAAGGTAACTTGTGCATGGGAGCTAAGTCAAAAGCTTAGGAGAATATTTCAGGTTCCCGGTGCCACTGTCCCATTCCAAGGCCCTTATGGACACAAACACACATTAGGACCCATTCTCAAGAAAGTCTATTTCAAGTTAGCCACCCCGGTTGCTCCCGCAGAGCCATCAGATCTAAACTGTCTTGATGCTAGAAGACAATTGGAATGTGAGGCGGGCTTTCCAGGCATACAACCTCGAATGGTGCTCTGGAGTCATTCCATATGGGATGCCCTGGAACTGTCCAACAGGTCTGAATTGTCCCGCATGGAATCATTGAAGGGGGCATCTCACAACTCCCAACGTGGGAAAAACTTCATGGACTCGAGATTCCGCTCCCTTCATGAAGGGGCCGTCATGTACAGAAACTCCAACCTAGGCCAACATCTGATCCTCGCCCTGACTTCAGATGCATGAGATATTGGTTCAGATCTACAGGGGTACCTGCCATGCCCTCGCCCTGAAACCCAAGTCTAGCTTGTGTTCTCACACTTCCGTCCTCACACTCCTGGCCCAGAAGCCCTCAAGTTTGGCAATTACGGACCCCATGCAGCACTCTGCCTGCCCTCTAGAAAAAAAATATTGCCTCTTGAGCTGCCCAGGCACCTTATATGAGGTTTAACCTACACGGCACTCGACTGTACCCAAATTATATAGTCTAACCTAGGCACTAATGCACTGTCTGACACAACCTGAGCCCGGACCTCCTGACCAACACCTGGACAGCTGACCGCACCCTGAGCACATCAGACCCGCCATGGCCTTAAGTCATCATCTCATCTCGACCTCAGTTTTCATGCTTCCGAATCTAGACCTTATCTCCAATCACTTCCCAGGGGTGAGTGTGATGCAGAAATCAGAACTCCTCCTTACCCATGGAAAGAAACCTTGTGGTTGGCATGTTGTCCAACGTTCAGTGTAGGATAAACCAGCATTCACCCTGAGGCCCCGCCCATTTTTGTGTGTGACCAGGGCATAAACACGCATTGTGACCCTCAGAGTGAGTCCTGGCCTCTAGTAAGTCCTCTCAGTGGCTGGACCATTAGATGTCATAATGGGCTTGACATGTCCCTATTCCCTAATATTTAACCAGATTTCTGGTTGTCCAGTCTCCCCTCCCCAGGGCTCTACTCTGGAATCCCTCATTTGGTCGGATACCTGACGTTAAATAAGAAAACAAAACAAAACAACAACAACAACAACAACAACAACAACAAACCGAAATCTTCCATTCCACAGAATGACCCAAACTCTTTTGACAGGGCCGAACCCCCAGAGAGTAAGACTCGTCCATTTCCCATGAAGTTACCCGGAAATTTCACGACCATGAGTGACACGATATCCAGAATCCAAAACTTGAGCAAGAGCCTCACACTCCCCCTTTTTGCATATCCCGAAGGGTTCTCCTCATGGTCTGTAGCTCAGTCCTGCCATTCCTATGACCCGAAACATAAGCCGCGTTTGTGCTTTCAGTCAACTGTCCAAACAGCCCTGGCCTACACACCCTACAGGCTCAGGCCCCTGGAGCCAAACCTGAGGACTGTACTTGCCCTCTCCAAGGGAATTGTGTGTGCCCATTCCAATGGCCACAACCCTACTAATATTATAAACCTCCAAAGTCCCTGAGGCCATCCCAATAGTGGTGGCTTCCCAGGACAACCAGGAGCAATCTGAGACCATCTGAGCACCTACCTGCACTTAGAGCCGTAGACAGATGTCTCCAGAGATAAAAAGGAACAAACAGTCCCCTAGGCACTAATCGGATCATTTGCTTTGTTTTTCAGGCATCTCTCCCCAGAGGCCTGGATTTCAATACCAGCCTACGGCTGTTTCTTGACTCACCCATCAGAACAAATCTCATCTACACATGGGAAACTTGCACGTTGGAGCTGTGTCAAAGCCTCTGTTTAGGAGAACCCTTCAGGGCCCCAGTGCCACCGCTTCATTCCAAGGACTCCATAGACAAAAAACCATATTAGGACACATCCACAGGAGAGTCCATTTCAACTCAGCCTCCTCAGTTGCTCCCCCAGATCCAGCATATCTAACCTGTCTTGTAGTTAGGAGAAAATTGGAATGCGAGGTGGGATACCCAGCCATCCATCCTCAGAACCATGCTTGGAATCCTTGGCCTTGCGCCAACCAACAGGTCTCAATTGTCCTGGAGAAGAATCTTTGCAGTTTGGAGCTTCTCACAACTCCCGTCGTGGAAAAACCCCCATGGCCTCGTGATTCCTCCCCTTCATGAAGGGGCCATCAGGGACGGAAAGTCCAACCTGAGGGTTCGTCTGATCCTCACCCTGACTTCAGATGCACGAGATCTCGATTCAGGTCTGTAGATTGAGCCTGCCATGTTCTCACCCATGAAAACTTAGCCTAGCTTGTGTTCTCAGACTTCCGTCCTCAGACTACTGGCCCACAAGCCCTCCAGTTTGGCAATCCAGAACTACAATTCCGCACTCTGCCTGCCCTCCAGAAGAAGAACATTGCACTCTGGGGATACCCAGAAACCCCAAATGAGAATCAAACTGCACGCCATTTGGCTGTACACCAAATATATAGGCTGATCTGGGCACAATTGCCCTTTCTGACACAGCCTGAGCCTGGACCTCCTGGCCCCACCCAGGCAGCTGGCCACACACTGAGCACATCGGACCCGCCATGGCCTTAGGTGGTCATCTCTACCCAACCTCGGTTTTCAGGCTTCAGAACCTAGACGTTATCTCCCATCACTGCCCAGGTTGAAAATGATGCAGAAATCAGAACTCGTTCCCTTGGAAAGAAACCTCGTGGTTGCCATGTTGTCCATCGTTCAGTGTACTTGAAACCAGTGTGGCACATGAGGCCTAGCCCATGCTTGAGGGCCACATTGGTCACAAACACACATTGTGACCCTCAGCCTGAGCTCGGTCCTCAGGTTAGGCCTCATAGTGGCTGCATGAAGAGACAGCATATTGGGCTTGCCATGCCCCTAGGCCCCAATTTTTAACCATAGTTCATGTTGTCCCTTCACTTTTCCCGTGGGCACTGCTTTGGAATTCCTCTTTTCCTCGGAACATGAGGTAACACACCTGAAAGGAGTCCTCCCCTCCCAAAGATTGACGAGAATCAATTGGGATCGGACCAGATCCACAGAGAGGAGGATTCGTCCATGGCCCCTGAGGACTCCTCGACATTCCACGGCCATCGCTAATACAAAATCCAGAGACCAAAGCCTAAGCAAGTGCCTCAGACTCACTCTAACTTCATATGCTGAAGAGTTCTTCTCATGGTTTGTAGATCGGGCCTGCCATACCTACGTCCCCAACCTAAGCTGAGTTTGTTTTTTCAGTCTTCTGTCTTCAAAGTCCTGGGCCACTGACCCTCCAGGCTGGGCCCCTGGAGCCACACATTAGGACTGTGCATACGCAATCCATGGGAATTCTGCCCATTCCATTGTCCAAAATCGTACAAATTAGGAGAACCCTCCAAAGTCCCTGAGGACATCCCAATGGTGTCGGTCAGCCGGGACAAACAAGGGGGGGTCTGATACCAGCTGAGCATCTACCTCCACTCATACCATACATGGATCTCCCCAGAGAAGAAGATTAAACCAGACAGGACCCTAGGCCATAATCGGATCCTTTGCTTAGGTTTACAGGCATGTCTCCTCGAAAGCCTGGATTCCAATAGCAGCATAGGGGATTTCCTGAGGCATCCATCAGAACAAATCTCGTCTCCCAAAGGTAACTTGTGCATGGGAGCTAAGTCAAAAGCTTAGGAGAATATTTCAGGTTCCCGGTGCCACTGTCCCATTCCAAGGCCCTTATGGACACAAACACACATTAGGACCCATTCTCAAGAAAGTCTATTTCAAGTTAGCCACCCCGGTTGCTCCCGCAGAGCCATCAGATCTAAACTGTCTTGATGCTAGAAGACAATTGGAATGTGAGGCGGGCTTTCCAGGCATACAACCTCGAATGGTGCTCTGGAGTCATTCCATATGGGATGCCCTGGAACTGTCCAACAGGTCTGAATTGTCCCGCATGGAATCATTGAAGGGGGCATCTCACAACTCCCAACGTGGGAAAAACTTCATGGACTCGAGATTCCGCTCCCTTCATGAAGGGGCCGTCATGTACAGAAACTCCAACCTAGGCCAACATCTGATCCTCGCCCTGACTTCAGATGCATGAGATATTGGTTCAGATCTACAGGGGTACCTGCCATGCCCTCGCCCTGAAACCCAAGTCTAGCTTGTGTTCTCACACTTCCGTCCTCACACTCCTGGCCCAGAAGCCCTCAAGTTTGGCAATTACGGACCCCATGCAGCACTCTGCCTGCCCTCTAGAAAAAAAATATTGCCTCTTGAGCTGCCCAGGCACCTTATATGAGGTTTAACCTACACGGCACTCGACTGTACCCAAATTATATAGTCTAACCTGGGCACTAATGCACTGTCTGACACAACCTGAGCCCGGACCTCCTGACCAACACCTGGACAGCTGACCGCACCCTGAGCACATCAGACCCGCCATGGCCTTAAGTCATCATCTCATCTCGACCTCAGTTTTCATGCTTCCGAATCTAGACCTTATCTCCAATCACTTCCCAGGGGTGAGTGTGATGCAGAAATCAGAACTCCTCCTTACCCATGGAAAGAAACCTTGTGGTTGGCATGTTGTCCAACGTTCAGTGTAGGATAAACCAGCATTCACCCTGAGGCCCCGCCCATTTTTGTGTGTGACCAGGGCATAAACACGCATTGTGACCCTCAGAGTGAGTCCTGGCCTCTAGTAAGTCCTCTCAGTGGCTGGACCATTAGATGTCATAATGGGCTTGACATGTCCCTATTCCCTAATATTTAACCAGATTTCTGGTTGTCCAGTCTCCCCTCCCCAGGGCTCTACTCTGGAATCCCTCATTTGGTCGGATACCTGACGTTAAATAAGAAAACAAAACAAAACAACAACAACAACAACAACAACAACAACAAACCGAAATCTTCCATTCCACAGAATGACCCAAACTCTTTTGACAGGGCCGAACCCCCAGAGAGTAAGACTCGTCCATTTCCCATGAAGTTACCCGGAAATTTCACGACCATGAGTGACACGATATCCAGAATCCAAAACTTGAGCAAGAGCCTCACACTCCCCCTTTTTGCATATCCCGAAGGGTTCTCCTCATGGTCTGTAGCTCAGTCCTGCCATTCCTATGACCCGAAACATAAGCCGCGTTTGTGCTTTCAGTCAACTGTCCAAACAGCCCTGGCCTACACACCCTACAGGCTCAGGCCCCTGGAGCCAAACCTGAGGACTGTACTTGCCCTCTCCAAGGGAATTGTGTGTGCCCATTCCAATGGCCACAACCCTACTAATATTATAAACCTCCAAAGTCCCTGAGGCCATCCCAATAGTGGTGGCTTCCCAGGACAACCAGGAGCAATCTGAGACCATCTGAGCACCTACCTGCACTTAGAGCCGTAGACAGATGTCTCCAGAGATAAAAAGGAACAAACAGTCCCCTAGGCACTAATCGGATCATTTGCTTTGTTTTTCAGGCATCTCTCCCCAGAGGCCTGGATTTCAATACCAGCCTACGGCTGTTTCTTGACTCACCCATCAGAACAAATCTCATCTACACATGGGAAACTTGCACGTTGGAGCTGTGTCAAAGCCTCTGTTTAGGAGAACCCTTCAGGGCCCCAGTGCCACCGCTTCATTCCAAGGACTCCATAGACAAAAAACCATATTAGGACACATCCACAGGAGAGTCCATTTCAACTCAGCCTCCTCAGTTGCTCCCCCAGATCCAGCATATCTAACCTGTCTTGTAGCTAGGAGAAAATTGGAATGCGAGGTGGGATACCCAGCCATCCATCCTCAGAACCATGCTTGGAATCCTTGGCCTTGCGCCAACCAACAGGTCTCAATTGTCCTGGAGAAGAATCTTTGCAGTTTGGAGCTTCTCACAACTCCCGTCGTGGAAAAACCCCCATGGCCTCGTGATTCCTCCCCTTCATGAAGGGGCCATCAGGGACGGAAAGTCCAACCTGAGGGTTCGTCTGATCCTCACCCTGACTTCAGATGCACGAGATCTCGATTCAGGTCTGTAGATTGAGCCTGCCATGTTCTCACCCATGAAAACTTAGCCTAGCTTGTGTTCTCAGACTTCCGTCCTCAGACTACTGGCCCACAAGCCCTCCAGTTTGGCAATCCAGAACTACAATTCCGCACTCTGCCTGCCCTCCAGAAGAAGAACATTGCACTCTGGGGATACCCAGAAACCCCAAATGAGAATCAAACTGCACGCCATTTGGCTGTACACCAAATATATAGGCTGATCTGGGCACAATTGCCCTTTCTGACACAGCCTGAGCCTGGACCTCCTGGCCCCACCCAGGCAGCTGGCCACACACTGAGCACATCGGACCCGCCATGGCCTTAGGTGGTCATCTCTACCCAACCTCGGTTTTCAGGCTTCAGAACCTAGACGTTATCTCCCATCACTGCCCAGGTTGAAAATGATGCAGAAATCAGAACTCGTTCCCTTGGAAAGAAACCTCGTGGTTGCCATGTTGTCCATCGTTCAGTGTACTTGAAACCAGTGTGGCACATGAGGCCTAGCCCATGCTTGAGGGCCACATTGGTCACAAACACACATTGTGACCCTCAGCCTGAGCTCGGTCCTCAGGTTAGGCCTCATAGTGGCTGCATGAAGAGACAGCATATTGGGCTTGCCATGCCCCTAGGCCCCAATTTTTAACCATAGTTCATGTTGTCCCTTCACTTTTCCCGTGGGCACTGCTTTGGAATTCCTCTTTTCCTCGGAACATGAGGTAACACACCTGAAAGGAGTCCTCCCCTCCCAAAGATTGACGAGAATCAATTGGGATCGGACCAGATCCACAGAGAGGAGGATTCGTCCATGGCCCCTGAGGACTCCTCGACATTCCACGGCCATCGCTAATACAAAATCCAGAGACCAAAGCCTAAGCAAGTGCCTCAGACTCACTCTTTCTTCATATGCTGAAGAGTTCTTCTCATGGTTTGTAGATCGGGCCTGCCATACCTACGTCCCCAACCTAAGCTGAGTTTGTTTTTTCAGTCTTCTGTCTTCAAAGTCCTGGGCCACTGACCCTCCAGGCTGGGCCCCTGGAGCCACACATTAGGACTGTGCATACGCAATCCATGGGAATTCTGCCCATTCCATTGTCCAAAATCGTACAAATTAGGAGAACCCTCCAAAGTCCCTGAGGACATCCCAATGGTGTCGGTCAGCCGGGACAAACAAGGGGGGGTCTGATACCAGCTGAGCATCTACCTCCACTCATACCATACATGGATCTCCCCAGAGAAGAAGATTAAACCAGACAGGACCCTAGGCCATAATCGGATCCTTTGCTTAGGTTTACAGGCATGTCTCCTCGAAAGCCTGGATTCCAATAGCAGCATAGGGGATTTCCTGAGGCATCCATCAGAACAAATCTCGTCTCCCAAAGGTAACTTGTGCATGGGAGCTAAGTCAAAAGCTTAGGAGAATATTTCAGGTTCCCGGTGCCACTGTCCCATTCCAAGGCCCTTATGGACACAAACACACATTAGGACCCATTCTCAAGAAAGTCTATTTCAAGTTAGCCACCCCGGTTGCTCCCGCAGAGCCATCAGATCTAAACTGTCTTGATGCTAGAAGACAATTGGAATGTGAGGCGGGCTTTCCAGGCATACAACCTCGAATGGTGCTCTGGAGTCATTCCATATGGGATGCCCTGGAACTGTCCAACAGGTCTGAATTGTCCCGCATGGAATCATTGAAGGGGGCATCTCACAACTCCCAACGTGGGAAAAACTTCATGGACTCGAGATTCCGCTCCCTTCATGAAGGGGCCGTCATGTACAGAAACTCCAACCTAGGCCAACATCTGATCCTCGCCCTGACTTCAGATGCATGAGATATTGGTTCAGATCTACAGGGGTACCTGCCATGCCCTCGCCCTGAAACCCAAGTCTAGCTTGTGTTCTCACACTTCCGTCCTCACACTCCTGGCCCAGAAGCCCTCAAGTTTGGCAATTCCGGACCCCATGCAGCACTCTGCCTGCCCTCTAGAAAAAAAATATTGCCTCTTGAGCTGCCCAGGCACCTTATATGAGGTTTAACCTACACGGCACTCGACTGTACCCAAATTATATAGTCTAACCTAGGCACTAATGCACTGTCTGACACAACCTGAGCCCGGACCTCCTGACCAACACCTGGACAGCTGACCGCACCCTGAGCACATCAGACCCGCCATGGCCTTAAGTCATCATCTCATCTCGACCTCAGTTTTCATGCTTCCGAATCTAGACCTTATCTCCAATCACTTCCCAGGGGTGAGTGTGATGCAGAAATCAGAACTCCTCCTTACCCATGGAAAGAAACCTTGTGGTTGGCATGTTGTCCAACGTTCAGTGTAGGATAAACCAGCATTCACCCTGAGGCCCCGCCCATTTTTGTGTGTGACCAGGGCATAAACACGCATTGTGACCCTCAGAGTGAGTCCTGGCCTCTAGTAAGTCCTCTCAGTGGCTGGACCATTAGATGTCATAATGGGCTTGACATGTCCCTATTCCCTAATATTTAACCAGATTTCTGGTTGTCCAGTCTCCCCTCCCCAGGGCTCTACTCTGGAATCCCTCATTTGGTCGGATACCTGACGTTAAATAAGAAAACAAAACAAAACAACAACAACAACAACAACAACAACAACAAACCGAAATCTTCCATTCCACAGAATGACCCAAACTCTTTTGACAGGGCCGAACCCCCAGAGAGTAAGACTCGTCCATTTCCCATGAAGTTACCCGGAAATTTCACGACCATGAGTGACACGATATCCAGAATCCAAAACTTGAGCAAGAGCCTCACACTCCCCCTTTTTGCATATCCCGAAGGGTTCTCCTCATGGTCTGTAGCTCAGTCCTGCCATTCCTATGACCCGAAACATAAGCCGCGTTTGTGCTTTCAGTCAACTGTCCAAACAGCCCTGGCCTACACACCCTACAGGCTCAGGCCCCTGGAGCCAAACCTGAGGACTGTACTTGCCCTCTCCAAGGGAATTGTGTGTGCCCATTCCAATGGCCACAACCCTACTAATATTATAAACCTCCAAAGTCCCTGAGGCCATCCCAATAGTGGTGGCTTCCCAGGACAACCAGGAGCAATCTGAGACCATCTGAGCACCTACCTGCACTTAGAGCCGTAGACAGATGTCTCCAGAGATAAAAAGGAACAAACAGTCCCCTAGGCACTAATCGGATCATTTGCTTTGTTTTTCAGGCATCTCTCCCCAGAGGCCTGGATTTCAATACCAGCCTACGGCTGTTTCTTGACTCACCCATCAGAACAAATCTCATCTACACATGGGAAACTTGCACGTTGGAGCTGTGTCAAAGCCTCTGTTTAGGAGAACCCTTCAGGGCCCCAGGGCCACCGCTTCATTCCAAGGACTCCATAGACAAAAAACCATATTAGGACACATCCACAGGAGAGTCCATTTCAACTCAGCCTCCTCAGTTGCTCCCCCAGATCCAGCATATCTAACCTGTCTTGTAGTTAGGAGAAAATTGGAATGCGAGGTGGGATACCCAGCCATCCATCCTCAGAACCATGCTTGGAATCCTTGGCCTTGCGCCAACCAACAGGTCTCAATTGTCCTGGAGAAGAATCTTTGCAGTTTGGAGCTTCTCACAACTCCCGTCGTGGAAAAACCCCCATGGCCTCGTGATTCCTCCCCTTCATGAAGGGGCCATCAGGGACGGAAAGTCCAACCTGAGGGTTCGTCTGATCCTCACCCTGACTTCAGATGCACGAGATCTCGATTCAGGTCTGTAGATTGAGCCTGCCATGTTCTCACCCATGAAAACTTAGCCTAGCTTGTGTTCTCAGACTTCCGTCCTCAGACTACTGGCCCACAAGCCCTCCAGTTTGGCAATCCAGAACTACAATTCCGCACTCTGCCTGCCCTCCAGAAGAAGAACATTGCACTCTGGGGATACCCAGAAACCCCAAATGAGAATCAAACTGCACGCCATTTGGCTGTACACCAAATATATAGGCTGATCTGGGCACAATTGCCCTTTCTGACACAGCCTGAGCCTGGACCTCCTGGCCCCACCCAGGCAGCTGGCCACACACTGAGCACATCGGACCCGCCATGGCCTTAGGTGGTCATCTCTACCCAACCTCGGTTTTCAGGCTTCAGAACCTAGACGTTATCTCCCATCACTGCCCAGGTTGAAAATGATGCAGAAATCAGAACTCGTTCCCTTGGAAAGAAACCTCGTGGTTGCCATGTTGTCCATCGTTCAGTGTACTTGAAACCAGTGTGGCACATGAGGCCTAGCCCATGCTTGAGGGCCACATTGGTCACAAACACACATTGTGACCCTCAGCCTGAGCTCGGTCCTCAGGTTAGGCCTCATAGTGGCTGCATGAAGAGACAGCATATTGGGCTTGCCATGCCCCTAGGCCCCAATTTTTAACCATAGTTCATGTTGTCCCTTCACTTTTCCCGTGGGCACTGCTTTGGAATTCCTCTTTTCCTCGGAACATGAGGTAACACACCTGAAAGGAGTCCTCCCCTCCCAAAGATTGACGAGAATCAATTGGGATCGGACCAGATCCACAGAGAGGAGGATTCGTCCATGGCCCCTGAGGACTCCTCGACATTCCACGGCCATCGCTAATACAAAATCCAGAGACCAAAGCCTAAGCAAGTGCCTCAGACTCACTCTTTCTTCATATGCTGAAGAGTTCTTCTCATGGTTTGTAGATCGGGCCTGCCATACCTACGTCCCCAACCTAAGCTGAGTTTGTTTTTTCAGTCTTCTGTCTTCAAAGTCCTGGGCCACTGACCCTCCAGGCTGGGCCCCTGGAGCCACACATTAGGACTGTGCATACGCAATCCATGGGAATTCTGCCCATTCCATTGTCCAAAATCGTACAAATTAGGAGAACCCTCCAAAGTCCCTGAGGACATCCCAATGGTGTCGGTCAGCCGGGACAAACAAGGGGGGGTCTGATACCAGCTGAGCATCTACCTCCACTCATACCATACATGGATCTCCCCAGAGAAGAAGATTAAACCAGACAGGACCCTAGGCCATAATCGGATCCTTTGCTTAGGTTTACAGGCATGTCTCCTCGAAAGCCTGGATTCCAATAGCAGCATAGGGGATTTCCTGAGGCATCCATCAGAACAAATCTCGTCTCCCAAAGGTAACTTGTGCATGGGAGCTAAGTCAAAAGCTTAGGAGAATATTTCAGGTTCCCGGTGC